>NC_056735.1:474934906-475152406 GCF_019279795.1 Protopterus annectens
CATACAGACAAATGCAGATAACTGGTGAAGGAGAAGGCTGGATTACAAATAAGGTTCCGTATAAGACCTGGAATGGATGGTGGATACTGGAAAAGAGTACATTTGGCTATTGGCATGATCAGTTGCCATGTTGTCCCAGAAAGCAATATCAGGTATCACATACCTGGGTAGCTAATGCTATGGACAAGTTGCTTACTTGCCTGTTGGTCAGAGAATTCACCAAGTCACTGCAGAAAGAACCCCATGTTCCTGAGGAATGTCTGTGCATCTCAGTAGCCATCCAGTTTTGTCCTTGCTGCTGTTGTGTTACCACAGGTAACATAACACCACAAGACTTCCTTTAACAGAGGAGTATTTATCCCCCCAAGCCAGACACAGAGGGTACCAGTGGAATACCCCCAAGGTCATCTTCAGCAAAGGAACCATTACCTATCTACTGACATGCAAACAGGGAGGTAATTTGTGATCCTTCGTCAACTGCAACATTTGGCCGAGACAGACCTGAATGCAGCCACACCTCATCCTCTGCCTCAGTTGGACCTGCATACTGGGAACATAATGGGAAGAAAATAGTAACTCATCTATATGATCTGAATACCATTGCAGGTGTATACTGGGCTGTCATACAGAAACACATACCCCACAGTCAACAGATCTGCCCCACCTTCTGTGGCAGCCAACTATATTCAATTGATTCGTCTTAGTAGCTGAAAAACAAATGAAGTGTTGTTAAGAATAGATGGGCAACACTTAAGAAGTAGGACATAACTGGACAAAAAATGCATTTCATCGCTGACTGTATTTCCTGAAGCTCTGCCAGTTGCATCAGATACTACCTATGCCAGGTTGATACAAGCCTCAGGCTTTTTAAAATGGTCATCCCAATGCCCCAGCAGGTATTCCTTAAACTCCATGTACAGAAAGTGCAAGCAAATCCTGCAATATTTTGGACACTGTGCTGGATATCTGTTTATAATGGATAAAGCAGCCATGTCCACTTGTCTGGTACACTCAAGAAACAACATGTTAGACCCATGCTCATGAATGCACATTTCTGAATCACATGTTGAGCAGCATTGTGCAACACAGTGTGGTAGCACAGCCCTACAAACATCCCCAGATCTGGCATATGAGCATAGATATCACATGCCTCATGCTAAAAAGTAAATATATAGCTCAAGTCAGTAAGTATGGTTAGCACAGTGCACAGAAGAAGCCATTCAAAGACATCAGTGCTATCTGTCCTGATTTACATACCTACTGTATTAAATCCCCCATACTAGCACAATATAAATCACTGTCACTATCTTTCACAAAACTGCTTTCAAATGTACAAATGGAATTTATCTGACTTGCTGTAAAAGTGCTGTGGCTGTGGATATTTAGGAGGAATGGAGGAGAATTGTACTGGTCAAGTACCTGTGCAATGCCTGTGGTGCCTGTCAGGGAGAGGGAGGGGCATTGCCCATTTCTGTGGTGCACATGAGACATTTGCAGGAGTGGGGCATGTATGGATTTTCTACTTCAGGTATGGCACACACATACACACACACACACACACACACACACACACACACACACACACACACACACACACACAGTGATGGTTCCACAGGTCAGAAACATATGTCAGAATGCAGGAACAGAAATACCAAGACACCCACACATGTTGCATTTAAGGTGACCACACAGTCACATGGTACACTTGTGCATGTCTGAGTAGTGGAACATCATACCCATAGAAAACTGCATAAGTTACTTTGGCATATAGGATGAGGGGCTGCCATGGTCCTACATATCTGCATTTTTATAGTACCATGAACTGGGGTAGAGGAGGTACGTCCTTGAAAGTTGTTAATTTCAGGTGATATCTAACTACAGATAGTGGGGAAGACAATGGACAATAACACATGCATCACATGCTTTGTCCACAAATGTACAGGTACTGATATGGCCACTCATCAGATGCAGTGCCTACAGAACTTTACAAGCCAACAGAACTATGTTCTACTGCAGGCCCTCCGTATTTATGGCATGCGCCTTCTGGCCAAAGCTGGTGAAGGCTAGCAGATTAGGAACCAGATCTGTTAGGATATTATGCAGAATGGAAATTCCATGAGTAGCCATAATAAGTCCTAAAAAAAGGTGTGAGAAAGAATTACAGATATGATCTTCCATTCACATCAGAAGGTTTGGGGCATTATGCTGGACAGGAGCACAACAGGAGGAGGATCACCCATATTGAACTGGCTGATGGAAATGGAGGAATTTTTTGGAATAATTCTCTGAGCAATAGGATCAGCTTCCTACAGAAGGTTGTAGCTTGGATGTGGGTACAGGCCTGGCTTCTCCTACTTATGTATTACTAGGGGAAGTACCAGGTCAGTATTGACTGCAGTAGTATGATTTGGCGGTTACCTATTGTATTCTCGAAAGCCGACAATGTTGAATCCAATATTGTCGATACAAGAATAGTGAAAGTGCGGAACGTCGAATGGGTAAACGTAAATCTCCATAAGGGGAGATTTCCATTTACTTCAATGTAATGCCGTTTCGGAGTTGGTATATTTAAGTAGCGGGGAGTGTGGGGGGTGCAGGAGGGGCTTGCCCCCCTGCCTACACCCTTTAGATTTTTTTTGTTTATTTATTTTTCTGAACATTCGAAATTTTAATGGTTTGATCATTAAAGGTTGACCTTTAGAGATTCGAACCATTAAACTTTCGATGTTCTAATATAGACCCTGATTTGACACATACTTATGCATAGAGTCCCGAAGATGTATGCCTGTTGGCTACCTGCATATCTGTCCTGTGTCTCCTTCAGTCTGCAAGTGCAGCATCAAGCTCAGTGAGGTGTGTGTTTCAAAGTACTATATAACACTGCTATCCATTTTTCCCATATATGAGTCAGAGTGATACATAAAGAATATATCTGTGGATGTATAGATTTGTCATATTTTTGGATTCAACAGTTTCACTGGTGAGGGTTCAACACAATAAGGCAATAAGGATCTGTCATCAGCACAACCACTGTGCTAGACAATGACTGCAACTTGCAAGCAGAGCAGTTTGATGATATAGAGGTACTTATATGCAAAAATCCAGTGGGGAGGATGGAACTTCCACATCCACAGGTACAGTGACCCCTATAGAGGCTGACGCTGAGTGCATTATCAACACAGCCTGGTGTGTCATCCATAACAAAAAGTCTCACACTGCTTCCTCTTGGGTCTCTACTAGAAGCAGCATGTGTAAGCATAATCTATATCTCTCTCTGTTATGGTCATACAAAAGGGAGAGATGCATGAGTGTCTGATGCCAACATGACTTTTCTGACATGTCTCATTCAGAAGCAACCAGCAGTCATTCATCAACACAAAGACAGCTGCTATACTCACAACTGTGGTGTTGTTGAGTGTGATCTGTGGCATGGGTGAGGAAATTCTACAACTGTACAATAACCTGGTATATCAGCTCAGTAAGATGATAGTGCTACTGAAGTCACTGCTGGCAAATGTCACATGCCAAGGTGTATTGTATTCATGTGACACATTATGACTGCCATTCAATCCGCCTCTAATGGTTAAGTGGTCCATCACGAAAGAACACTGTATATGTAGCCCATATTGCGATTTTATGTGTGTGTGTGTGTGTGTGTGTGTGTGTGTGTGTGTGTGTGTGTGTGTGTGTGTGTGTGTGTGTGTGTATGTGTGTGTCTTACCAACCCTATGACTATATGAGAAATTCCCTAACAAGAACTAATGGCATAAGTGTGATATATGCCAAATGTGGGCATCATGTGAACTGCCTGGTTGGTGCACCAACACATTATAGATCATTTGGCAGCCTTGAAAGTAGTAGTCCTTTCTGTTTGTGGGTACCTGTGCATGCCTTCATCACATGTGGCATTACTCCAATGTGGGGGTATTCTATAGAGAAGTTTGCAGTCTTTTAGAATGCATGAATCATATTAGCCTTCTCTTCTGTTGTTCTTTGGAAACAGATGTGATCCTTTATATGTCATTGCATAATGTTGAGGAAATATTTAAGGCATCTTTGTTGGTTTGGGCAACCCCAATGCATAGAACTGCCAGCTCAGGCTGTGATGGGAGCTACCAACAGATGCTCCTATTCTTAACATGGTTTCCATCATGTAGTCCCTAAATTACAGCATTCAGAATGGGTTGGAGCAGGCATGCCATGCCATCGCTTTATACATCATGGAAACAGTCCACCATTTTGGCTAGCAGCATTTAGATATTCCATATTCCTCATTTGCATAGACTTTCTCATTTACACATCAGTATACTCTAATTGGAATGCACTGCAAATTGTGCAGCCTCAGCCATTATACCGTGATAGAATCACTGTCTTTGGATGATGCACAGTTTGCACATGGCTGCTTATCATGGTATTTTGCACGGTGCATTGAGCTGCCTCTCTGCCATTATGTAGCTGTCAGCTGCATCTATTTCCATGCAGCTTTCCATTTTAACCTAAGCTTATTATGGATTTTCTGGAAAGCTTGGATTATTTCCCAATGTCTCTCTGAGTAATAGTTATACTATTATTTTCTGTGATCACCATGCTTGTACCTGGACACAGATCTCAAAGTATAGTTTCATTAAACATATAAGGAATGATTTAAGCACCTTGTTTTTCTGCTTCTTGTTCTTCTCTGTCAGGAACATTAAGTCAACTCTTTTTCAAGCTTTTTTACAGATTAATCAATTTAGGTAATCATATATGGCTTGTAATGGATATTTTCAACATTTTCTCATTTGGAGTACAGAAGGCATTCAGTCAATCAATACTTGAAAACAGCTGGTACATCTGTACAAGCCATACCTCTCAACTGTCTCTGATTTTCAGGGATATCTCTGATTTTGACTTAGATTTTTAGCTCTTTTCCTTTTAATCCCTCATATCCATGCTAATCGCCATTCCCATTGCTCAGATTTCCAGACAGTTCATCCAGTAATAGTTTTAGCTTCTGTAAATTTCCATGGCTTTTTATTTCCTCAGACTAATAACTCCACAGAGAGACCACATTCTTAGAAGACCAGGATTCCCTTAGCTTCCTAGGCACACTGATCCATTACATAATTAATATATGTATATATATATATATATATATATATATATATATATATATATATATATATATATATATATATATATATATATATATATATACACACACACACACACACACACACACACACACACACACACACATATATATATATATATATATATATATATATATTTACCTTTACATATGTGAAAATCACTTGTGCAATTGCTCATATAAGCAAATTGTATGCATGAAACACAAAACCGTGACAGTTTCCAATGTTCGAAAATCAGCAAATCGAAAAGCAAATTCACTGATTTTCAAACATAAAAGTCAAATATGAAGTGTAATGAAGTGTAATGCAGGGGGGCAAGCCCCCTGTGCCCTCCATGTGGGAGCAGTACCCCCCACACCCCCCTACTTTAATATACTAACTCCGAGATTGCACTAGAGTGGGGAAAGGGTCCATTCTCTGATCTCCACCATAGTGCAATCTGCCCCAAAATGCCGAATCTGCAATGAGCGAATGTCACTGTGCATTTGCTCATTGCGCATTTGAGGCATTTTGCATTCGACGTTTGCAAACTTTGCAAACGTCCATTCGAACATCTGCTGTTCACCCATATGCAAAATGCACATATAAAGGTAAACCATATATATATATATATATATATATATATATATATATATATATATATATATATATATATATTTCACAATGTCTAGAATATTAATAATCATTATGATAATCACCTATTATGCAAATAATGTTGCATCTTCCTATTATCATTCTTTCCATATAATTTATGCTTGAATACTTTGACTTTAATATGTCTGCTGAGTTTTTATTCTGACAAACTAATGTTTAGTTTTTCAAATTTTGTGCTTGAATGTTATGACTTTATTATATCTGCCTAGTTTTTCATTCTGTTAACCAGGCCTATATCATATTATCGAAGGTTCATTCCAGCGAGCCTTTGTTCAGCAAACCTTAAACAGTGAAGTTCACTTCCACAAACATTCAGTTCAATGAAATACTTTCCCAGGGAAAGTAGCAACTTGTCCAGCATTAGAAGTTTGTCCCCTTTTCCCCACAGTTGTCTGATCTCAGAGTTGTTGTGTATAGTTGGGGGGGTTAGGGGGCAGCCCACCACCTGGGTGGGTTTAAAATACAGTGTTTTGTTTGATGGTCCAAAGCTGGACAAGTCGTTACTTTCCCTGGGAAAGTAATTTGTTGAATTGAACATTCGCGGAAGATAATGTTCACTGTTTAAGGTTCAAAGACTAAAGGTGTGTGGTAATAAACCTTCTATAATATGAGATAAAGCCCTTTTAAACATATGTGTTTGGAGCTTTTCTCCCTGGGCCTCCACTGAAAATGGGTACCTCATGACTCAGTTGGACTTTCCCTGTAAACAAATGCCAAATAAATAAATAGATAAATGCATGTTATTACATATGTATTCAATAAATAAATAAATAAATAAATAAATAAATAAATAAATAAATATAGGTTATTACATATGTATTCTAGTTTTATAAGCATCAGCAAAACCCTGTCATTATCAACAAAAATGAAGATTTCATAAGTATACTTCAGAATATACAAATAAAGATGATATAGTATTACTGGGTAATGTTATCCATTGGCTGAGCAGATTAACTACTATAAACAGAAAAAAAAATTATACCACTACTAACTGATTTTGTAAACAGAAATAGTTTAGTTCACATTCTTGAATCCTTTAGTGCAGTCAATAACAATCTTGATATAGTGTTATAGGCTATCCTCCAGAAGTCATGCAGTCCTTTTTATCTCAGACCATGATACCATGTGTTTCATATTCGGAGACGGAGGTAGTCTGTGTACATGTGGCAGTTGCTACACTGCTTCAGAATGCCCGAGTTCACCAGGTTAATAGGAGAAAGCACAGGCAACTGACCTTTAGACATGCCAGGAGGGATGGTGATTATTAATACGTACTGGAGCTGTTTCCATATAGGACGTTTAGTGCTGTTAGCACTTATGTGTGCTACAATAATTGCTACAAGAAACCAGATGAAGTGCTAGGCGAATAACCTAGTTAAATGCAAGAGAGAAGAGAACTAGCAAGATCTAAGGGAAAAATTGAAGAGCAGACTTTCTGGCACCAGTAATAGTTTACCCTAGCTTAGTGGTGCTGCATGGCATGCAAACCCATGCAAATACAGGCTTTTAAAGCAGAAAGTTGAAAGGGAGATAGAAACCACCCTCTTGTGGTAGATAGGTACCTAGTGCTTACCACTCCCACTAAGCTGAGAGGCTAACACAGAAAGGTCTGGGGAACTCAGAAACTACAATACAGTCCTGAATATAGCAAATCTGTATCTGAACTACTCTAGTAACAGGAAAGGTGGAAAAACAAGCTAGAAATGTTTTCTTTTTTTTTTAATATAACAGTAGCAAACGAGCAAACTGATTTAAACAAATTAACCAATTTACCAATAAAAAAGCACAAAACGGAGCCCTTTTCCAGCAGTCTTCAATCAGACAAGTTCTAGCTGCACACTCCTGCCACTAGGGTGCAGGGAACCTTCTCCAAAAAAAGATAGCATGGATTAGTGGTCAAGTTATACAAACAAAGCTAGATTCAGCATGTCTGAATCTAGTCTATGCTACAGCAAACAAGGCGCACCAATTTCAGAAAGAAACAGTTCAAATAAACAGGCACAATAAGCCTTTAACCAGAAATTCCCAGCTCAGAAGGGCAGAATCTACCCTCTCCTCCTACAAGAGTGCAGACCACACACATTCTTAATGTAAAATAACTGTCCTGAACCCCAAGTGCTTAAACCAGAACTAAGACACTTTTAGAATAACAGACACTAAGCCTTCAATCAGCAAGTCACAACTTAGAAGGATGTAAGCTACCTGTCCTGCTACAAAAGTGCAGACCACAGACCTTCTTAATATAAAACAACTGGCCTGTAGCCCAAGTGCTTAAACCAAAAGGCTTAGAATAACTGTTACAATTTAATCAGACTACTAACAAGCAGTAATAAATCCAGCAGAATAAATGCAATTTAGTAATTTTAAGAACAGGCAGCAAAAGCAAAATAAAGTAATAAAGTAGGAAGAAACGCAAATACAGTAAAACTAGATGAATAAAGTGCATTTTTTAATATAACAGTAGACAATGAGCAAACTGATTTAAACAAATTAACCAATAAAAAAGCTAAAAACTGAACCCTGTTCCAGCAGTCTTCAATTAGACAAGTTCTAACTGCACACTCCTGCCTCTAGGGTGCAGGGGAACCTTCTCCAAAAAAGATGGCCTGGATTAGTGCTCATGTTATACAAACAAAGCTAGATTCAGTAGGTCTGAATCTAGTCTATGCTACAGCAAACAAGGCACACCAATTTCAGAAAGAAACAATTCACATAAGCAGTCACAATAATCCTTTAACCAGAAATTCCCAGCTCAGAAAGGCAAAATCTACACCCTCCTCTCACATGAGTGCAGACCCCAAACCTTCTTAATGTAAAATAACTGGCCTGAAGACCAAGTGCTTAAACCAGAACTCAGACACTTTTAGAATAACAGACATTAAGCCTTCAGTCAGCAACTCCCTACTTAGAAGGATGTAAGCTACCTGTCCTGCCACAAGAGTGCAGACCACAAACCTTCTTAATGTAAAACAACTGGCCTGAAACCCAAGTGCTTAAACTTGGTGGCTTTGAAGTTGCCCGCCCCTACTGTAAATTTGATCTGGGATACTCCTCCCAGTCTGGTGTCACTAGCTCATTCTACCTAATACAGAGAGAACATTTGAGAAGGCCAACCCACTTAGGTCCTTAACCTTGAATTAGCTTCTGTTTCTTCTTTCTCCCTTTCCAGTTTACTAAAAAAAAATGTGCTAGAATCTCCTTGTGTTCTGACTGAGTGTGTTTCTCAGCTGATAAGTATATTTTATGGCACTTTTAAACTGTTCAGAGTTGAACAACGCAATAATTGAATTCAGTTGAGAATACAGTTTGAGTAAATTGCATTTATTTAAACTGTATTTGCTTTAATATTGCTACAGACTCAAGTGTGCTAGCTTGCACTGCACTTGAATTGTTTTTAGTGATGTTTTAGCTGCTTTTCTGTAAAAAAAGTCTAAGCTTGTGTCCTGCCTTTCTGATAGTCTTTTTCAGATACAGATTTGCTGTATCCAGGACTGTTTGCAAGCTTCTGAGCCCCCCAAGTCTTTCTGTGCTGGAGGGAAGCCTTCTAGCTTATCAATGGGAGTGGTAAGGATTAGGTAGCCTATCTATCACAAGAGGAGTGTTTCTGGCCCAGAAATTGTAGTTTATTGGCTGTTTGGGCAGTTTTTCCATCTCTTTCAACTTTCTGGTTTAAAAGCCTGCATTTGCACTTGTTTCCCACCTTTCTGATAACTAGTCTAGTCCAGATACAGATTTCTGTATCCAGAACTGCTTGTAAGCTTCTTAGCCCCCAAGCCTTTCTGTGTTGGAGAGAAGCCTTCTAGCTTGCCAATGGGAGTGGTAAGGACTAGGTAGCCTATCTACCACAAGAGGAATGGTTTCTGACCCAGAAATTGTGGTTTATTGGCTGTTTGGGTAGTTTTTCCACCTCTTTCAACTTTTTGGTCTAAAAGCCTGCGTTTGTGCTTTTCCTGCCATTCCTGTAAATAGTGAGTCCAGATATAGATTTGCTGTATCCAGGACTGTTTGTAAGCTTCTGCGTGGTGCCAAAGTCTGCTCTTCAATTTTTCCCTTAGATCTGCTAGTTCTCTCCACTCTTGCACATTTACTAGCTTATTAGTCTAGCACTTTACTATACTTCTTGTAACAATTATTTTGCACTAAACTTTCTACAAGGAAACAGCTCCAGTACTTATTATTAATGCCCACCCCTCCAGGCATGTCTAAAGGTCAGTTCCCTTTGTTTTCTCCTATTAACCTGGTGAACTTGGGCATCCTGAGGCAATGTAGCAACTGCCTCATGTACACTGACAACCCTCTCTTTTTTGCTCCAAACACTCAGACTTGCAAGAGATGCACTTATATATCCAAATTGGAAGCCATGCACTCTCCATCCAAGATCAGAACAGCTGGTCAAGAGGAGAAGGTCAACACTTGCACCACATCACATGGAACACATAGCCCTCCAGAACACACACCAGCACTTCCTTCGCATAAAAACACAAACCACACAACCACCTTCATGGAGGCTCTCAATAAAAATCTACCCAAACAGCAGAGATCTCCAAGGCAGAAACTCACTCGACCACCACAAAACAACACTAATCATGAGACACATAACTCTCCTAAACAGTGTGCTACTCAACCAAAGACCCTAAGGCAAAACAGCATGCCCAACACACTAGTCATAGGTGCCTTGATGATGAGGCACACTGATGTTCTACTCACTAGGTTGAATAAGGAGAAAGTAACAATCAGCTGCCTGTCAGGAGACAGGATCTGCCACATAATGCATGCACTCAGGTCTCTCAACAACAGGTACAAATATGACTCTGTCATTGTACATGTGGATGTGAATGACCTGAGATGTACCTCCCTGGACTACATGAAAAGAGACATGGAGGAGCTCCCAGATTATGTAGCCAAGGCAGGTATGACCCTAGCCCTGAGCAACATCCTACCATCAACCAGAATGATACCACAGTACAAGCAGAAAATGATTGATTTCAACAACTGGCTAAGTTTCTGGTGTCATTCTAAGTGGGTCCAGTATCTGTCTGCCTTGGATGACATGACTGACAGACTTCAATCTTTTTGCCAGAGATGGCCTGCATCTGTCACCCCTGGGCTTCCAGATACTGGCCAAGGCTCTTGCCACTCCCTATAGTGCCTTTTTTAGGTGGTGTTTCAAAGACCAAATTACCACCATAACAGCTGCAAACAAATGAAATCTGAGGGTCATGCTGCTCAGCGCTAGAAATCTAAATCTCAAAATGCACTCGCTCGAAGCACCCCTTAAAATGGAGAACATTGATATTTGTGCTGTAACAGAGACCTGGTTCAAGGCAGCAGAAAGCACCCATGCACTACCAGGCTATAACTCATTCCACACCTTTCGGCCCCATAACGTGGACCGAATCTCCAAAGACAGTGGTGTTTCCATATTCATAAATGATGTGCACACCTCCAGACTGGTAGCCCAACATAATGCATCAGAGATACTTCAGGTGCAGCTAACGTTGGGTAAGACTGAGATTCAGGTTGTAGCTTGCTATAGGTCCCCAACCATGTCCCAAGACTTACACTCCAAGTTCCTAAGCACCCTGGAGAATATTAGGGTCTAGCATAACACTCTCATACTGGGCAACTTCAACTACCCCTCCATTAACTGGGAAAACTCATATACCAATATACTTGCCCAGCATTCCTAGAATTCATTAATTCCAATGCCCTGGACAAGCTCGTTCTTACCCCCACTAGAGGTAGCAACATCCTTGACTTGGTCATTATTAACATGGGCGACCGTTGCGCTACACCAACAGTCAACTATTCCCTGGTTAGATCCGACCACAAAATAATCACCTTGGAAATCCCATCCCTCCCAACCCCCCCCCCCCAAAAAATAACCACCATGAAAAACTTCCCCAAAGCTAACTTTGGGCTCCTAAAAACAGAGGTGGCTAACTTCACAGCACCCATGCAAATGGAGAATAGTTGCATGACAGCCAAATCATACACTAATGCACTGTATGGACACGTACACAAATACATGAATCTTGCCATACCCAATAGAACCAAGATGCTCTCCTGCAAAAAAAGAAGCCAATCTGGTGGTCTCCTGCCAAAACAAATTCTACAACAGAAGGAGGAAACTGATGCAGAATAAAGTGAAGTCCCAAGACTGGAAAAACTCCCTTATGAGCCTCAACAAAAAGTTGAGATCCCTCATCAAATCTTCTAAAGTTAGCTATGAAAACAGAATTGCAGCAGATAGTAAATATAACCACAAAGCCTTCTATAGTAATGTAAACAATCTCAACAGCAATACCCAGATTTGCTCTGAGCTACTGCACGTACCTCCTATACTGAGCCAACAGATATTGCCAATACACTGGCCGACAGATTCATTGGCAACTTTACAACCCCCAAAGGACCAATCACAATACCTGAAGATTGACAGGCACCCAGTAGCACCCAGTATTACTGCTGCACAGGTTAAAACAGCATTGTCCAAGGCCAAGCATACAGCTTCTATGGGACCTTACAATATCCCTGGCTGTGTTCTACATGAACTACAGAGTGAACTGGCGCCTCACCTGTGTGCCCTGTTCAGCCTCACCTCAAGCTTTGTCCATACTGAATGGCCCACTGCTACAGTCATCCATCTCCACAAAGGAGGAGTGAATACAGACCCTGGGAACTACCGCTCCATTAGTCAAGCCATGGAACACATCATCATGGACCTAATAAACAAGGAGATAGGAAATCTCCAAACTCTGGATCCCACGCAGTTTGGTTTTATGAAGGGTAGATCATGCCTGCTCAACTTAGTTGACTTCTTTGAGTCAGTCACCAGAGCTGTGGATGAAGGCAAGGTGTTTCATACAGCCTATCTTGATCTGGCCAAGGCCTTTGATAACAACCCCCCCCCCACTCAGGACTCATAGAAAAACTCTCAAAGCTAGGCATCAACCCCTATATCACTAGGTGGGTTGCAAAGTGACTCACAGATAGAACCCACAGTGTGAAAGTAGCTGAGTCCAAGTCAGACTGCTGACCAGTTATGAGTGGAGTCCCACAGGGTTTGGTCCTGAGTCCTCTCCTGTTTGTTATCTACTTCTCTGAAGTCCAGGCCAACACAAAGGGACTCTGGCTGATAAAGTTCTCAGAAGATTGCAAGTTGGGAGCTATCATTAACTCTCCAAGTGATGTTGACATCCTACAGAAAGGCCTCACTGAGAGTAACGACTGGTGTCAGAACCAATGCCTTATGCTCAATGCCAAAAATGTGTTGTCATCCCCTTTGGGAAAAACCTGGTTCCCATGAGTTACCACAACAATGGTAGTCCACTGGACACAGAAGGCATTATAAGAGATCTGGGAACACAGGCTGACAGCAACCTCTCTTTTTGACCACCACATTGCCACTATGGTCAGAAAGTCCTTCTAAGTGGCACATCTCATTACTAAGGGTTTTGCATCCAGGAAGAAAGAGGTCATTGTCTCCCTCTACTCTTCCCTAATTAGACCAATCATCGAGTACAATGCCCCATTTGGCATGTATCTCACTAGATACCTGCAACAACTAGAGAGGCTGCAAAAATACCTCAAAAAGAGGATCCTAGGCCTTAAACACTTGTCTTATATGGACAGACTCAAAAAACTCCAACTATTCTCTGTCTCATATCGCCTACTTAGAGGCATTCTCTGCTTGACTTACAAAGCCATGTGTGACCCAGCTCTATTAGAAATGCTACATCTAAAGAAATCCCAATCCCTGCACACCACATGCTTCAGAGACCTCAACCTCATTACCACAGTCAACAGAACATGCTGGAGGGACAGGTTCATAAACCAGAGACTGCTCATGCTATGAAATAGACTTCCCATGCATGTCAAACAAAGAACTTCACTGGTCCTCTTCAGGAGAAATCTTGATGAGTGGCTGGAAAATAGAAAATCCACCCCGGGGATCACTCCAGTTGCTCTACTCAACAGAGGCACTGGGAACTAAGGTTGGGTGGCATTATGTCAGGGCAATCCTATGGGCTAGGCTTGTAAAGGCTCCAGGGCCATTAGCCTAGTACACATCCATGAACCTATGAACCTATATTAAAAACAACCTCACATCCATACTAGTTAAAGTGTATGATCCACTGGAACACATACATGTGCAACTCACCATAAACAGGGTGTTGTACCATATCCTTGCAACCTACTGGTCCCCCTCCATATCCCAGAAAACCCATACTCCCTACCTCAATGTACTAGAGTCCCTCACCATTCAATCCAATATGATATTCATGGGGAATCTCAAGCACACCTCTATAGACTGGGAATCCACACCACTTCTGATGCACAAGCCCAGTAATTCCTAAACTTTGTTAATACAACATGCTGGAAGAGCTGGTCCATTCTCCTACCAGGGTTAGAAACATCCTTAATCTTGTACTCACAAATATTAGAGGGGGTGATGTTCCTCACCCAGTGTAATGTCTTCACTTGTCATCTCTGACCATAAGGCAGTATTACTTGAAATAAAAATGAAACCCATGGATGCAACAAAATGAAAAAAACAAGCAAAATGAAAACATGTTTAGGAACTATTCCAAGGCTAACCTCTCTACAATGCAATACCTTGGCTAAATCCCAAGCACTTCCAAAACCAGTAAACACCATAGCACATGCTGAGCTATTTACAAAATCTTTGCATAGCCATATTGATAGCTGTACAAACTGAGCTGTGCCCACTCATATTAAGAATAAGACAAGCTCAAAAGGCAAGCCACCCTGATGGATTCACAATATCAATTGATTATACAACAAAAGAAAAAAAAAACTTGGCCAAGCATAGGAGGAATCAAGCCATACATACTAAAAGCTCCTTGACAAATCTAAACTGGCAGCAAAGAGGGTTAATTAATACTTCAAAGGCTAAATTTGAAGAAAAAATGGCTTCTTGGGCAAAGGAGTACCACAAAACGTGCTATAGCTATGTCCTTAACCTCAGAAGAAATGCACAACAATGTGAAGAACTTATTGTAAATGATATCACACACATGGAACCAGAGGCCATTGCCAATCTTTTGGCTAACAGGTTCACCTGGATGCCCCACCCACTCCCCTCCTGATAGTCCAGAGGAAATGCCAGATACCACAATTCCCACAACCATCATTAGGGAAAACAGATCATCAATGCACTTTCCAAGGCTAAAATACTACATCTATGAGCTCTGATAACATCCCAGGATGTTTAATAAATAGCATGAATCATGACCTCCCTCGTCCACTTGAATCACTTTTCAGATGGATCCCTCAGTCAGGTTTTGTGCCCAAGGAATGATTCATGTAACTACACGCCCATAAGTCTGATGAACCTCATATGTAAGGCCATGGAAAGAATCATCATGGACGTGATAAATGAGGACATAGATTACTAGTAAATGCTGGACCCATCACTGATTGGCTTTGTTAAAGGAAGGTCATGTTTATTAAATTTGGTGGACTTTTTTGAAATCGTCACCAATGCACTGGAAGAAAGTAAGCCTGTGCACACAGTTTCCCTCAACCTGGCCAAGGCTTTTGATACAATATTCCACTCAGGCATTATAGACAAGCTCCCTAATTTAGGTATAAACCCTTTAATCACCCACTGGATAGCCAACTGGCTCACTAATAAGTCCTCGGAAGTCAAAATAGATGAGGCCACCTCCACAAAAAGGCCAATCACTAGCAAAGCCCCCCAGGGATCCATACTAGGCCCACTCCTTTTTGACATCTATTTCTCTGAAATGCAAGGACATGTTGAAAGTTTAAGTTTGCAGATGATTGCAAGCTGGGGGTTATCATCTATTTCTCTGCAGACACTAGCATTCTTCAAGAAGGTTTATCTCTGACTACCAAATAGTGCCAAAGCCATGGTCTTAAACTAAATGTTGAGAAATCCATAATTGTACCCTTTAAGAAGTCAACAATCCTGGCTAATTACCATGTTAATTATGTGTCCCTAAGAGTCGTGCCACTGGTCAGGGATCTAGGTACACACACAGACAGTAGCATTACTTTCAACCACCACATGGCCACAGTGTTGCACAACTTATAAGTAAGAGCAATTCATCCTAGTCCATAGAGGTCATTATCCCACTGCACTCCACCCTTATCAGACCTGTCATAGAGTACAATGCTCCATTTAGGATGTACTTGAACAGACATATGCCGCACCTAGAGCAACCTCAGAGTTTCCCTACAAAAAGAATACAAGGCATAACAAACTTACCTTATGCACAGCACCATAAAGCCCTTTTTCCTTCTACTCAGTCTCCTATAGATTGTTGAGGGGTGATCTATGCATGGCTTACAAGGCATGCGCAAACCCCAAACTTATGAATCAGATACATATCCGTAAGTCAAATAGTACCAGAACTACAAGGTCTAGAGACCTGAATTTTGTCTGTGACTTAAACAGAATATGCTAGAGAGACTGATATGTGTCCCAAAGACTGGCCCTTCAATGGCATGGGCTTTCCATCCATGTGAAGCTGAGTTTCTCTATTACCCAGTTTAAGTGCAACCTCGACTAGTGCATGGGGAATAAGAAATTTGCACCCAGGGCTGATACATATCTTCATTTTGGACAGAGGAAGCTTATAAATGCCTGGCTCTCATGTGCTCTTTTCGGATATAGGACATCATTATTCTTTTGGGAAAACTTGGTTAGGCTTAGAAAGGTCCCCTAAGTCATTAGCCTAGTAACAAACTATAAATCTATGAATGAATGAATGAATGAATGACTGAATGAACTTGATTTCAAAACTCACAAAAACAGATGAAGTTAGCTTTTAACTTCGAATCTATGTACATGTGGTCTGCCAATCCTGAATAAAATATGAGATGGGAATTCTTCAGTGTGGCAAGATTGCTACATACAACATTTCATGATGTGAAGTTTTGGTAGTTGTAAACCTGGCACAAAAAGTATCACTCAGAACTGTTTACTTACACATGTACTAGTGCTGTGGAACCAGTTTACTTACAATGTACTAGTGCTGTGGAACCAGTTTACTTACACATGTACTAGTGCTGTGGAACCAGATTACTTACACATGTACTAGTGCTGTGGAACCAGTTTACTTACACATGTACTAGTGCTGTGGAACCAGATTACTTACACATGTACTAGTGCTGTGGAACCAGATTACTTACACATGTACTAGTGCTGTGGAACCAGTTTACTTACATGTGTACTAGTGCTATGGAACCAGTTTACTTACACATGTACTAGTGCTGTGGAACCAGTTTATACTTACACATGTACTAGTGCTGTGGAACCAGTTTACTTACACATGTATTAGTGCTGTGGAACCAGTTTACTTACACATGTACTAGTGCTGTGGAACCAGTTTGCTTACGCATGCGCCAGTGCTGTAGAACCCGTTTACTTACACATGCCTGGATAGTAGTGGGGTATTTTTATACCTTGATACAGGTAAATGCATTAGATTTGGAGTAGCAGCCAACTGCAATATGTGTCATTTGGTGTATTTAGCTGTTTGTCAACAGTGTCATAGTTTTTATATAGAGAAGACAGACAGACACTTGCATGACCACATCAAGGAACACATATATACTATAAATAATTCCATTAGTACTAATGCCCTGGCCAAACGTATTGGCAGAAGGTATCATCCATGAGTTTAGGTTCATGGCCGTAGAGGTTATACATGTAAGTAACCAAGGAGATGACATTAAAAATAGAGTTGAAGCATTAGAACTTAATTGGATAATTAGGATGAGGTCAAACAGAGGCAGAGGGCTAAATGAAAAAAATATGTATAAAACCTGTACTCAGGAATAGACCTCTGCACAAATAACATGACTATGAAACAGATTTTTTGCTGTGCCTTTGCTGCCAAGGTTTGGTTCAGCAATTTTTCTCCATATACTGTGCTATTTAACAGTGTTAATTCTAACACTGTTTTTTGGTAAATCATTTATTCCCTTTGCTTGGATTATTGTTTGCATTTATTCTGAATTACTTACACATGCACTAGTGCAGGGGAACCAGTTTCTTTACACATGTACTAAAGTTGTAAAACCAGTTTACTTACACATGCACTAGAGCAGGTAAACCAGCTTACTTACACATGCATTAGTGCTGTGGAACCAGTTTACTTACATATGTACTAGCGCCGTAGAACCAGTTTGCTTAAACATGTACTAGAGCCGTGGAACCAGTATACATACAAATGTGCTAATATTAGGTAACCCTTTTACTTACACGTGTACTAGTGCTGTGGAATCAGTTTACTTACATATGTACTAGTGCTGTTGAACCAGTTTATTTACACATGTACTAGCGCTGTATAACCAGTTTGCTTACACATGTACTAGAGCAGTGGAACCAATGTACATACAAATGTGCTAATACTAGGTAACCCGTTTACTTACACATGTACTAGTGCTGTGGAATAAGTTTACTTACACATGTACTACTGCTGTAGAGCCAGTTTACTTACACAGGTACTAGTGCTGTGGAACCTGTTTACTTACACATGTACTAATGCCAAGGAACCAGTTTCCTTACAAATGTACTAGTGCTGTGCACCCAGTTTACTTACAGAGGTGCTAGTGCTGTGGAACCAGTTTTCTTACACAAGTACTAGTGCTGTGAACCCAGTTTACTTACACATGTACTAGTGTTGTGGAACTAGTTTACGTGCACATGTGCTATTGCAGAGGAACCAGTTTACTTACACATGTACTAGTGGTGTGGACCTAGTTTACTTACACATGTACTAGTGCAGGGGAACCAGTTTCCTTGCACATGTACTAGTGCTCTGGACCCAGTTTATTTACACAGGTACTAGTGCTGTGGAACCAGGTTATTTACACAAGTGCTAGTGCTGTGGACCCAGTTTACTTACACATGTACTAATGCTGTAGAACCAGTGTTCTTACACATGTACTAGTGCAGTGGAACTAGTTTACATACATATGTGCTAATGCAGGGGAACCAGTTTACTTACACATTTACTAGTGCTGTGGTACCAGTTTACCTACACATGTACTAATGCTGGCGAACCAGTTTACTTACACATTTACTAGTGCTGTGGTACCAGTTTACCTACACATGTACTAATGCTGGCGAACCAGTTTACTTACACATGTACTAGTGCTGTAGAACCACTTTATTTACACATGTCCTGGTACTATAGAACAAGTTTACTTACACATGCCCTAATGCAGGGGAACCAGTTTACTTACACATGTACTAGTGTTGCTGAGCAAGTTTACATACACATGCGCTAGTGCAGGAGGACCAGTTTACTTACACATGTACTAATGATGTAGAACCAGTTTACTTACACATGTACTAGTGCAAGGGAACCAGTTTATTTACACAGGTACTAGTGCTTTGGAACCAATTTACATACACATGTGCTGATGCTAGTTAACCAGTTTACTTACACTTGTACTAGTGCTATAGAACCAGTTTACTTACACAAGAACTAGTGCTGTATAATCAGTTTGCTTACACTTGTACTGGTGTTGTGGACCCAGTTTACTTCCACACGTACTAGTGCTGGGGAACCAGTTTGCTTACACATGGACTAGTGCTGTAGAACCAGTTTACTTGCACATGCAGTAGTGTAGGGGATCCAATTTAGTTACACATTTAGTAGTGCTGTGTTACCAGTTTGCTTACACATGTACTAATAGCGGGGAACCAGTTAGTTTACACATGTACTAGTGCTGTGGACCCAGTTTACTTGCACATATACTAGTGCTGTTGAGCCAATTTATATACACATGTGTTAATGCTAGATAACCAATTTACTTACTTATGAACTAGTGCTGTAGAACCAGTTTCCTTCCACATGTATAGTGCCACTGAACCAGTTAGCTTACACATGTGCTAATGCTAGATAATCAGTTTACTTACACATATACTAGTGCTGTGGAACCAGTTTACTCACACATGTACTAATGCCGGGGAACCAGTTTCTGTACACAAGGTACTAGTGCTGTGGACCCAGTTTACTTACACATGTACTAGTGCTGGGGAACCTGTTTAGTTACACATGTGCTAGTGCCGCTGAATCAGTTAGCATGCACATGTGTTAATGCAAGGTAACCAGTTTACTTACACATGTACTAGTGTTGTGGAACCACTTTACTTACACATGTACTAGTGCTATAGAACCAGTTTACTTGCAGATTTGCTAGTGCAGGTGAACCAGTTTACTTACACACGTACTAGTGCTGTGAACCACTTTACATACACATGTGCTAATGCCGGGGAACCAGTTTCCTTATGCATATACTACTGCTGTAGACCCAGTTTGCTTACACAGGTACAAGTTCTGTGGAACCAGTTTACTTGCACAAGTACTAGTGCTGTGGGACCAGTTTACTTAGCAAACAAACAAAAAACGGCTAAGTTACGTCCAGAAGATGTATTATAAAACTCAGTAAAAACAGTTCTAAACCACAGCACAGTTCAAAACCACAAAAGCTTTCGGATTACTCCTTCTTCAGTGTGATGAAAAAACAATTGAACACATTGTTATTTAATTAAAACTAATGAGTACATAATGAGTAAAACAGCCAACCTGATAGCAACAGAATAATCAAGGAAAGTGATGGAATCTGATTTAAAGGGATAAAACATTCTGCAGGAAAATGTGTTATTAAAACATAACATAAATGATTTCTTAAGGCTTAATTGTTTGCGCTTTGAGATAGGTTTAATGGATACTGTAGAATTAATACCAGGGGCACTATCAGCTTGTATTTTTCAATCCAATTGTATTTTTCATCTCTAAATCATTATTTTTATCACCCCCTCTCATACTAGTAAAACAAAAAAAAATGTGTATTTGATTCTACAATATGTTTTGCTATTGCATATGTTACAATACATCTTTTAGTGTCTGATCTATGTTCTATAATGCGTTCACATAATTTTCTAGTTGATTTTCCAGCACAGAAACTTGAACATTTTTCACAAGTGGCTAAATCAACAAAATTAGTAGTGTGACAAGTCGCTGTACAAGTAAGTGAGTATGATTTATGTGTGACAGGATTTACAAATGTATTACTTTTGCATATAACACTACATACAGAACAATTTAAACATGGATAAGTGCTTTTTTTATTTAGTTCCACTTTACTTCGTGTCTTCTGCCAAAAATCTTTATAGCATAATTTACTTTTTAAATTTGTGGAATTTTTATAAGCCAATTTTGGATGAGATGAAATAATATTATTTAATTCTGGTAGGGCTACAAGAATGCCCCAGTTATTTGATATTATTTTTCTAACATCAGTGGTGCATCTACTATAAGTAGTACTGTATCACAAACAGTCACTATCATTCTTATTTTTATTTTTATGAACATCAATACTACTATGTAGCTCTGAGAAATAAGGACTAGCTATATTCTTTCTTTGTTCAAGAACTATTTTTTCTTCTTCTGTCAATAGCTTAGAGTCATAGCCTCTCTGTTGAAACTCATAATTCATGTCATGTAGTTGTTCTACACATATATTATCATTAGTGTTCAACCTGTTAGCTCTATAATACTGGCTCTTTATTATACCTTTAAATGTGTTATTGGGATGCATGGTCTTCCTATGCAAGTATTTATTTTTGTGGGTCGGTTTCTTGTATATTTGTGTGGATAAAGTGCCATCTATGAGATTTAAATCTATATCCAAAAAATGTATCTCTGTTAGTGAGTAATTTCAAACTTTAAAAATGATGTAGTATTATTTAAATATATAAAAAATTCATTCAATAATTCGAGGCTACTTCCCAAACAAAAACACATCATCCACAAAACGCTTATAGAACATAATGTAAGGTCTGAATTTAGTAGGACATTCATAAACACATTTCTCTTTCCATTTATTTAAGATTAAGTTAGCATATATATTTGCAAAAGGTGTTCCCATCGCAATACTTGTAATTTAATAATAAAGAGACTCATTAAAAAGGAATATATTATTATTCAGTACAACATCTAGCAGTTCACATAATGTTTCTATCTCTCTGCCTTTATATTCATTGTATTTACATAAAATATCCCTAATGGCATTAATGCAAAAATCATTGGGAATATTAGTGAAAAGTGATTTGATATCTAATGTTATAAGAAAATATGACTCTATATTTATATTCTGTTGCCAAGTAAAAAGTTTACTCAAACAAATCACCTGTGTTTTTGATGTAACGCTTTACATAAGATAATAAAGGGTTTAACATTGTTTGTAGGTAAAGAGAGATAGCTTCAGTTAACCAACCCCTCCCAGAGACAATGGGTCTCATAGGATGGATGGTAAGAGACTTGTGTAGCTTAGGTGAACCATATAAAATAGGTATCTTAGGACAGTGTATAGAAAAATAATGTAATAATTCAACAGAGATGTTGTTGTTAATTTGTAGTTCAAATAAGAACATATTGATTTTGCTAATATGCTGTGCCACCTCACTGAATGTCATTTGTTTAAAGGCAGATGAATCAGACAAAAGTTAATGTATAGATCTATTATAGTCAAACAATCCCCTCTCCCTTGTCAACTTCTTTTATAACAATATCATTATTCTTTTCTAGTCTTTCTAAAGCTGCTAATTCAGCCACAGACAGATTATAAAATCTTTTAAATTTATCTTCAGCATATAGATTATATAGTCGTTGTTTACAAATATTTTGAAAAGCTGTAATAAAAGGATTGCTAAATTGAATACATTTGTTACTTTTCTTATATTGTGATGACATTTGTATATGAGAGTCTTTATATAATAACTTCAGATTAAGACTTATTTTGAAATGTTTTAGCTCCATAATGGCATCAACAATAATGTCTTTCTGGGTAGATATAAATGTCATGCCTTTGCTTAGCAATGTAATGTCAGCATCGGTTAATTTAACATTAGAGAGATTAAACACAGGGCAATTAGGATTTTCTACCTCCGTACTCTGTTCCATGTTTGCGGGCCTGTGCTCACATCTCTTGTTCTTTTCCTGGAAAAGGACCTCCCTCTGGCAGCATCCCGATTCCGATTGGGTATTACTTCTGGTAATTTCAATTGGATGGCAGTGGATGCTCGTTGAAAATCTTGCATTTGATAGGATGGCCTGGCTATCACATTCAATTCAGTGGTATTCTGATGTATTGAATCATTTTTGCTGGTAATAGTGTGCCCAGTAACCATATTATCCAGTTCATTGCTGTCTACAGTTATGAAATCATGTGCAATATTATCAGTAGTTGAAACAGAAGATTGATCCAGCTCATACATAGAGTGGAGTGTGCACTGCAGGCTCATTTCTTATAGTATCTTTAAGCCAAGAAAAAATGTTGCCAGAACAAAAGTCATTAAAATCCCGAGTTAATTTGTTCTTTTTTTGTTGTTCAAGTTTTTTATCCAGAGTGGTCAATCTATCTAGCATATTATTGTAATTCATGATATTAGCATTAAAAGAAAGCACAGAGTTCGCTTTCCAAGCTTTCAGTTTCATCTTGCATGCTTTTTTCAATGGAGGCAAAAAAAGATTCATTAAGGTCATATAATCCAGCCCTAGTTTAATATTATGTTCTTGCCAACTTTTTAAAAGCTCAGGATACTTGTTGCCATAAGACGGCATTTTTAACACACGCAGTCCACGAGGAACCAAGCCCAAATGCAAGTAGGCAGAGAAACTAATTTGCTGCCATTGTAGCTTTTTAAAAGCTTGCACTTTGTATTCTAAGTTCTTAATTTGTTGTAAGCATGTGTCTCCATCACTAACAAGACAAAAAGACTCACCATTCGGTGTGGTTGTCATCCCTTGTAGGAGCGTATTGATGCTTTACAGCTAAAATATCACTTAGTAGCAGTCCATTATTAACATTAGAAGTTCTTCCAATGGTTGGCTGAGAAATTTCAGGTAGACAGGTTGTTTACAGGCTTTGTTAAAACAAAAATCCAAGTCAAGAAAAACTAAAGCTCGTAATGCACTTGCCGTTCATTGTTATTTAATTAAAACTAATGAGTACATAATTAGTAAAACAGCCAACCTGATAGCAACAGAATAATCAAGGAAAGTGATGGAATCTGATTTAAAGGGATAAAACATTCTGCAAGAAATGTGTTATTAAAACATAACATACATCATTTCCTAAGGCATAATTGTTTGCGCTTTAAGATAGGTTTAATGGATACTGTAGAATTAATACCAGGGGCACTATCAGCTTGCATTTTTCAATCCAATTGTATTCTTTCATCTCTAAATCATTGTTTTTATCGCCCCCTCTCATACTAGTAAAACAAAAAAATTATGTGTATTTCATTCTACAATATGTTTTGCTATTGCATTTGTTAAAATACATCTTTTAGTGTCTGATCTATGTTCTATAATGCATTCACATAATTTTCTAGTTGATTTTCCAATATAGAAACTTGGACATTTTTCACAAGTGGCTAAATTTATTTATTTTTTTATTTAACATTTGTTGACCGTGAATGTCCGACTAGGTTCCACAGAGCCTGTTTTCAGCGGAGGCCTGGGGAGAAATGCTCCAGATGCATGTCTTTGGAATAAGTAAATAAATAAATAAAGAAAGAAAGAATATTATTAGTGTGACAAGTCACCGTACAATAAAGAAGTATGATTTATGTGTGACAGGATTTACAAATGTATTACTTTTGCATATAACACTACATACAGAACAATTTAAACATGGATAAGTGCCTTTTTTATTTAGTTCCAATTTACTTTGTGTCTTCTGCTGAAAATCTTTATAGCATAATTTACTTTTTAAATTTGTGGAATGTTTATAAGCAAATTTTGGACATGATGAAATATTATTATCTAATTCTGGTAGGGCTATAAGAATGCCCCAGTTATTTGATATTATTTTTCTAACATCGGTGGTGCATCTACTATAAGTAGAAGTGTATCACAAACAGTCACTATCATTCTTATTTTTATTTTTATGGACATCAATACTACTATGTAGCTGTGAGAAATAAGGACTAGCTATATTCTTTCTTTGTTCAAGAACTATTTTTTTCTTTTTCTGTCAATAGCTTAGAGTCATAGCCTCTCTGTTGAAACTCATAATTCATGTCATATAGTTCTTCTACACATATATTGTCATTAGTGTTCAACCTGTTAGCTCTATAATACTGGTTCTTTATTATACCTATAAATGTGTGATTGGGATGCATGGTCTTCCTATGCAAGTATTTCTTTTTGTGGGTTGGTTTCTTGTATATTTGTGTGGATAAAGTGCCATCTATGAGATTTAAATGTATATCCAAAAAATGTATCTCTATTGGTGAGTTAGTCATTTCAAACTTTAAGAATGATGTAGTATTACTTAAATATATAAAAAATTCATTCAATAATTCAAGGCTACTTCCCCAAACAAAAAGCACATAATCCACAAAACGCTTATAGAACATAATGTAAGGCCTGAATTTAGTAGGACATTCATAAACACATTTCTTTTCCCATTCATTTAAAGTTAAGTTAGCGTATGCATTTGCAACAGTTTACTTAACACATGTACTAGTGTTGTAGAACCAGTTTACTTAGAGATGTACTAGTGCAGGGGAACCAGTTTCCTTACTCATGTACTGGCCAAGGCTCTTGCTGCCCCCATAGTGCCTTTTTTAGGCAAGGCTCAAAAGTCAAACCCACCTCCGTAAACAGCACAATTAACAAAAAATTGAGGGTTATGCAACTGAATGCCAGGACTTTAAATCTCAAAATGCATGTGCTTGAAGCACTCCTCAGTATGGAGAATGTCGACATCTGTGCAGTAACTGAAACCTGGTTCAAGGCTCCAGAGAGCACCCCAGGACTACCGGGCTACAACTCGTACCACACATTTTGGTCAGAGAACATGGACCGAAACACAAAAGGAGGGGGTGTTTCCATATTCATCAAGGATACCTGCACCTTCAGATTAGTGGCACAGCATGATACCTCTGAGATCATCCATGTGCATCTAACATTGGGCAAATCTGCAATGCAAATTGTGGCCTGCTACAGATCACCCTCCATGACCCAGGACCACCACTCCACCTTTATGGAGACACTGGAAAACATGAAGGTCCTACTGAACACCCTGATACTGGACGATTTCAATTACCCTACCATTAACTGGGAAAACTACTTGAGTACAAACTCCCGAGCCCAGCGCTTCCTCTAATTCATCAACTCAAATGCTCTGGATCAGCTGGTAAACTCCCCTACTAGAGTAGAAAACATATTGGACCTGGTCATCACAAACATGGGCGACAGGTGTTCCACACCGGAGGTCAACCCATCACGGTTAGATCAGACCATAAACTAACCACTCTGGATGTCCAAACCCCGCCACCACCCCCAACTAAGGAAACCACAGTAAACAAAAAACATTTCTAAAGCAAACTTCACTGTACTTAAGAAAGAGGCGGTAAGTTTCACAGCCCCCATGCTCAAGGATAACGCTGCCCAAGATGCAGAAACCTTTACAAATACATTCTATGAGCACCTACAAGGATGCATGGATCATGCCATCCCTAGCAAAACCAAGACTCACTTCTCTAAGAGAAGGAAACCAGTCTGGTGGACCCCTGCCATAAACAGGTTATACAATAGAAGGAGGAAAGTAGTTCAGGAAAAAAGCAAATCCCAAGAAGGAAAGACATCCCTGATCAGTATCAGTAAGAAACTAAGGTCCCTCATAAAATCATCCAAGCCTAACTTCGAAAGAAAAATAGCGAAGGATTCAAAAGATAACTACAAAGCCTTCTTTAGCTATGTTAAGAATCTAAGTGGCAACTCACAGATATGCACTGAACTAGTGAAAAATAGCACAAAATATACTGAACCTACTGATATTGCCAACATCCTGGCAGATAGATCCAGTGTAAACTTCACCCCCAAAAGGGCCCACAACAATACAGGAAAAGTGCAGTGTCCCATAAATCACAGACGCACAGGTGAAAATAGCCATTTCAAAAGCCAAAAATACAGCTTCAATGGGGCCAGATGGTGTCCCAGTCTGAGTCTTGCACGAACTACATAACAAACTAACCCCCCACCTAAACACACTGTTCAACCTCAGCCTCTCCACAGGCTAGGTGCCCATAGAATGTTGCACAGCAACGGTTATTCCACTCCACAAAGGAAGGGCCACAACTGACCCTGGTAACTATCGCCCCATAAGCCTGACTAGCCTGGTCTGCAAGGCTATGGAGCACATCATCATGGAATTCATTAACAAAGACATTGGGAACCTCCAAACACTTGACCCGACCCAGTTCGACTTTGTTAAGGGCAGATCATGCCTACTAAACCTGGTTGACTTCTTCAAAACAGTCACCAAGGCCATAGGCAAAGGAAAGGCTGTTCACACAGCCTACCTTCATCTCACCAAGGCTTTCAATACCATTCCCCAATCGGGTATTACAGAAAAACTCACCAGCCTGAACATAAACCCCTACGTCACGAGATGGGTTGCCAACTGGCACTCACACGGTAATAATAGCAGGCTCCAGGTCCGACTCTAAACCAGTCACAAGTGGTGTCCCATAAGGCACGGTCCTGGAACCCCTACTGTTCAGCATATACTTCTCAGAAGTACAGGCAAACACAGGAGGACTATGGCTAACCAAGCTCGCCGATGACTGGAAAACTGGGA
The DNA here is from genome assembly GCF_019279795.1 of Protopterus annectens. Taxonomy (NCBI): domain Eukaryota; kingdom Metazoa; phylum Chordata; order Ceratodontiformes; family Protopteridae; genus Protopterus; species Protopterus annectens. The sequence goes on from NC_056735.1 coordinate 474,962,353, forward strand.
CCCATAATCGACTCTCTGGCTGACATGGACATCCTCCAAAAGGGCCTTACTGAGACGGACACCTGGTGCCAAAGTCATGGACTCAAGCTAAATGCCAAAAAATGCATAGCCCTCCCATTTGGGAAAAACAAAATACCCATGAATTACCACATAGGTGGCATCCTCCTCAATACAGAAGAAGTAATAAGAGATCTGGGGACCCAGGTAGATAGTAATCTCTCCTTTGACAATCATATTGCCAAAGTAGTTAGGAAATCCTTCTATGGCCCATCTAAATACTAAAGGGTTTGCATCTAGAAATAAAGAGGTTATAGTGCCCCTCTACTCGTCACTCATCAGACCCATCATAGAGTACAATGCTCCATTTGGGATGGACCTCACAAGACACTTCCAACAGCTGGAGAGACCACAAAAGTACCTCACCAAGAGGATTACTGGCCTCAAACATATGTCCTATGCAGCCGACTGAAAAAACTCCAGCTGTACTCAGTGGTATATCGCTTACTCAGAGGTGATCTCTACCTGACTTACAAAGTCATGTCCAACTCAGAATTGATGGACATGCTCCACCTAAAGAAATCCAAGTCACTGCGAGCCACACCCTCTAGTGAGCTAAACCTCACCACAACAATAAATAGAACATGCTGGAGGGATAGATTCCTTGCACAGAGACTCCCCATGCTTTGGAATAAAATTCCAAACTACATTAGGCAGAGCCCCTCACTAACACTCTTCAAGAGAAACCTTGACAAGTGGATGGGTAACAGAAAATACACCCCTGGGATCACTTGCTTGACAGAGGATAAGTTAATTAATCAATGGGGTGGTGAAAGCCGACACACTATGGCTAGGCTTATAAATGCCCTTGGGCAGATAGCCTAGTACCTACCTATGAACCTACTAGTGATGTGGACCCAGTTTACTTACACAGGTACTAGCATTGTGGAACCAGTTTACTTAAACAAGTACTAGTGCTGTGGACCCAGTTTACTTACACATGTACTAGTGCTATGGAACCAGTTTACTTGCACATGTACTAGTGCTGTAGAACCAGTTTACTTACACATGTACTAGTGCTGTGGAACCAGTTCACATGCACATGTGCTAATGCTAGGTAACCAGTTTACTTATAAGTGCACTAGTGCTGTAGAACCAGTTCACTTACACATGTATTAGTGCTGTGGAACAAGTTTACATTCACATGTGCTAATGCTAGGTAACCAGTTTACTTACATGTATACTAGTGCTGTAGAACCAGTTTACTTACACATGTACTAGTACTGTAGAACCAGTTTACTTACACATGTACTAGTGCTGTGGAACCAGTTCACTTACTCAGTTTACATGCACATGTGCTAATGCTTATATGTGTACTAGTGCTGTCGATCCAGTTCACTTACACATGTACTAGTGCTGTGGAACCAGTTTACATTCACATGTGCTAATGCTAGGTAACCAATTTACTTACACGTGTACTAGTGCTGTAGAACCAGTTTACTTACAAATGTACTAATGCTGTAGAACCAGTTTACTTGCACATGTACTAGTGTTGTGGAGCCAGTTTACTTACACATGTACTAGTGCTGTAGAACCAGTTTACTTACGCATGTACTAATGTTGTGGAGCCAGTTTACTTACACATGCACTAGTGCTGGAGAATCAGTTTACTTACACATGTACTAGTCCTGGAGAATCAATTTACTTAAACATGTACTAGTGCTGAGGAACAGTACATGGATACACACGTGAACAGCTGCCACTTTCATACTGCCTGCGGCTGTACATTTACTGAATTAGGATGTCAGTACTTTTAGTAAAATATATAATTTTGAAACAGCAGGTTAATATTCTAGATTCAGATCTTGTTTGGCAGGTGAAGTGAGTGTTAGGAGATATGAAAGCCATGAAATGCAGTTCCAAATATTATTTTGCTGGTTGCATCCTTCAGCAGATTACAGTTTCATTAATATCATGTTATGCTTGCCATTGCTTAAAATATAAATGTTATATCATATTTTATGCTGTTAATGTGTCTGCATTTTGGACTTTGCTTTGTAATAGTTGTAGTGCAGAATGTGACAGCTCATGACAAGTAGACGCAGAAAAGGTAAAACAAGCTCTTTTTTTAACATTTTCTCTTTTTTGACTTTTTTGGTGGTAGCAGATACAGTGGCAAGGAGTGGGGGTGAAAGCTAACATGTGGAAGGTATAGCCATATGCAAAAGCACTTGTTTAGGAGTGACCTGGAGTTTTGTGTTTATGACATATGTTACTGGGCCATTGTTAAGTTGTTCACCTGTTTCAGTTACAATGTTTTGTGCCTCAGTAAGGAGGGGCACAATATAACATTAAAGACCAGCATTTTACATCTTCTGGTGTGGTAGAAATAAAGTGCTACAAAATAATGTCAGTCCATCAGACAGTATGAATATACACTTGTCCTATACTGAACAAGTGCTTTATAATAAGCTGTTGTTTCTAATATCTCAGAAAATATTGCCTGGTTCAGTTTTCTACATAAAAATGACATATTAGAAATGAATATGTACATAGAAGAGCTGCCATGCATCAGTAGTCTTGCATTGAATGAATTGGAGCACTTCTCCCCGGTCCTCTGCTGAAAATGGGTTCTGTCCCAGTTGGACTTTGCCGGTAAACAAATGTTAAATAAATAAATAAAAATATAAGCAGCATATTAGTACGATCAGCATTTCATTAATAGCATTCAGATTGAAGTAGAGGGTCATAAGAGAATATACAGAAAACTGAATAATAACTGGAAAAGCTTAACTGGTATACATTTATTGTGGAATAGCAGCAAACACTAATAAAAATGTCTTTTCATTTCAGCTATTGGGGTCCTATTCAGATATATTTACAAGCACTGTGATTCTGTTTAAATGCCAGATGTTCTGGGTATAAAGCCATCGGTTTTGGAATAGATGAATAAAGCAAAGCCCTGATTGTGGTTCAGACAATCCGAGCTCAGTTAACAGCTTGAGTATCTTGTTGCAGCTGGCACTGGAGGATTGTTGTCCATTGGGGAAGGGGGTTAAGGGGTAGATCAGGGCTATTGAAGTTTTCAGTCCCTCAAATGAGGGGTATCAATATAAAAGATGCCCCAGAGGTGGGTGACTCACAATTTTGGTGCTTTAGTGGCATCCTTCAACAGCAGCACATGGGAAGGCTCTTGGGTTGCAGGTCATCTATCCTTCCCAACAGGGAAGATTAAGACCTACCACATTTGACCTGTCTGCCAGAATGCCAATGAGGGTGCAAATTATCTCACTGCTGTCTGAATTATAGCAGATTTGGACAGTTCTCACTTCCATGCTGAGTAACAGATAGGCACATGCCTAAGCACCAAGCCACACTTTTTGTTGCAGATCTGCTGCAGTGAAAAAAAAAGCAATTCAGAGACATTCAGAGTATGTTGCTTCCTTTCCCTTATGTGCTGTGCAAAAATGTATAAAATTATGGAATTGTACAAGGTGAAGCCATTTTGTACACTAACCACACAAACTTTGGGATCATGTCATAAAATATTAGCAGTTCTTAGTAATTTGCAAGTTATCATAACATGTATTTGCCTACCTTCCTATAAATGTGCACCCTTGCACAGCAATGTGATTTACATAAGGGTAGCAGCATGAATGTATACACTTGCATGTGTCTTGTGTACACAGATTGCACTGGCAACAAGGTAGCCCACAATGTCAGGGCAATCTTCCCCTACAGACTCCTGTCCACCCATATAGACTGTATATGGGAACGTATGGTATTAGGCACATTATTGTGCCTGCACTTGTGCGTCCCTCTCACTGTAGTGCTGTGTAGCTGTGTCACCAATGCTTCCATGAGTGCCACCATCAAGCTGACATCAGGGAGAACTGCCTTCCCATAAACATATTTGCAGGTTATATAAGAGAGGCCTGGCCTTGGAGAGAATGCACGTGTGCCTGTTTTTGGTTGGTGTACCAGCTGAATATGTTCCCATATCTGTCCCCTCATCTATAGTATAGTATAGTATAGTATAGCCACAAAATTGCCCTTTCAATTATGGTGTGATATAACTAGACTACCTCCATATTTGTAGCTGTCATCATACCAGCTCCAGCAGTATACAGTCTATAGCTATATTTATGTATTGACATTTGATTACCTGGAAAGTCCAACTGGCAGGAGCCAATTTTTAGTGGATGCCTGGGGAGAAAAGCTTCAAAATATTACAAACATTTAAGAATAATAATTTTGCAGTCTTTAAAAATAATACAAGGATACAGTTTAAATAATTATTCCAAATTAGAAATAATATGAAAACATTAGTTAAGAATCAATATGTTTATAACAACGATTTAATACTTAGAGAAGTTTTAGACAATTTATAGAGAAATTAAAGGTATAATACAAACAGGAATTGCCGTACAAAGTGAAATGAAAGTAGGCTTATGGTATAGTTAGAGAGAAAGTCAGAAGAGAGTGAAGAATGGAGAATAAGGAGATGTAAAGTATGAATCAGTATTTGTTCATATTTAGGGATATAGTTTATCCTGTTGTTGACCAAGAACAGAGTCAGCTTTTTGCTAGAAAGTCATTCAGAACAGGTTTGAAGAATTGGCAGGATGGTATTCAGCAGATGAATGGAGAAAAGGAGCTCTAGGCCTTAGCAACATGGTATGAGTACTGACAATAGCTGATTTCACAGGTTTGTGGCCAGAGAGGAGTTTTTGAACATTGGATCATAATGACCAACTAGGAGCATAGCTGTGTCGAATGTTATTTAGTGCTGGACAAACAGTCCAGCAATGTTGGATAATTTTTTAGGTGGTAAGAAGCTGTGCATATTATAGATGATAGGATAGTTATAACCAATTTAGGCTTTTTAGTGCCATTGCTACAAAGGAAGCTATCATCATAAGTTTGAACATTTTGATGATGTTTTCAGTCTTTGTCATTGTGGTGGTGCACATTATCACCACAATGGTCAAGGGACAGGGGTCATCAGCCATGGATCCAAGACATATCCACCATCACTAGCAGCATACAATAGTGGACACCATTATGTGTGTCATGTTACGTACTTGTTTTTGCTACCTACTATATGACCATATAGATGGTTGCCCCAAAAGAACACACTGCTGGAAGTTGTAAATATATATATTTATACCAAATGTGGGAATCATGGGAAATGCCTAGATAGTGCACAACTGCATTGTATGGATACATGATAACTTATTGAACAGTGGTTTACTGAATGTCACATACTGAATGTAAAATCCTGAAATATTAAAATGTTGAAACTTACAATGTTGTACTCAAAATACCTGCTAATAGCATATATGTGTACTACATATGTACACTGCAAAGTACACAACCAGTCGACAAACAATATCACTCCTCTGTTAGTGAAACCCAGAAATGAATGATAACATATGTCCTACAAGGGAGGTGGGCAAGTCCAGCTTTCTACATATGCAGGAGAGTAGGTATTTTGATTTCAATATTTTAACATTTCAGTGTATTGATGCTTCAGCATTATACATTCAAGGATTATAACTTTCAGTATACTGGTTTTCAGTAAGTTGATGTGGACCCATGTTGGATATAATACTATATACAATGTGTTTCACCTGGCAGATGATAAAGTGTAAACCCTTCTCATTTTTATATACTGGGAACCATGTGTAGCAGGTAAAGAATTGTTAGCAATGTGGGTGCCAGAAATGACCTAAGGACCTCAAGGAAACAGGTTATGTTGTAAAAGGCCTAGAAAATATTGGTTGTCTCCTCTGCAGTTTGTGGTAGCCAAATATGTTCCTCCACATGATTCTGCATCATTCACAAGGCCAACATATGCAAAACTATTCATGTACCCCTATCAGATACAGAATGGTCAGTCTAGCAAAGAATGCTAATTTTATGCAAACCTTCATGTCCAGTGGGAAAGACATATTGGTCTTGATACCGTCTGATGGCTGTACATGTCTTCTAACTCCCATATGCTGTTTCTGTTAATACAGCAGTGGTCAACAATCTTGATCATGGACATGGTTGCACATTATCTCCTGGAAGATTCATTCATTGTGCAAAGGGTGACAATGTGCACTACTGAGGGCACATTCCAAAGACAGCCAATAGCAGATGCTGTCCTGTTGAGGGTGATGCTACTCCTAGAGTCATAATGTGAGTGAAGTTCGGGAAAATTCTGGCAATCATAACTGCTGATCACCATGGCTGTCCAATCAAATTGTGTACATTTCCAAATTGATCTGCCATGTTGGGCTTTGTCCATTCATAGATGATGGCTCTCATTAACATGTTGTTGTCTTTCAGCTTTTCCCGGTTAGGGGTCGCCACAGCGGAACTCCGGTCTGCTAATGATTGGCAGTAGATTTTGATGAACGCCAAGGAACCAGCTCGACGTTCAACCTTCAATGAAGGCACGCCCATTTACGCATGTCTTTTGAATGCCTACCCAACCACGGGGAGGACATGCAGACTCCACACAGAAGGCACTCCCAACACTCCAGCCGAGAATCGAACGGGAGAACCTCTTGCTGTGAGGCAACAACATTACCACTGCACCACCACAAATACGCATGCCATTATATGCTCATTTGCTTACCATATACCCCACTCTGTCTTTGGTAGGACAGCCATGCTACTTGTGTCTGTGAATCACCAAGTTCCTGCATGTCTCCTTTCATTGCACTATTTTATATATTGCAACATGCTAGATTTTTTTTCTTTTTTTGATAAATATCCTAAAATGCTTTCTCCAGAACAAGGCAATATGCTCCAGAGAAATTTCCATTGTTATGTGCATTTTTAAATGGCAAACTTGACATGTTGACTATATTTATTATTCTGTACATTTCATTGTTTGAATACTGTCATGAAATTTCTTTTGTATAAGTTCTTGATTATCGCTACATGCACCTTTGTAAACTGCTTGTTTTTGACAGTCTCTGTTTTCAGTTTTTATTCCATTTATGTGTAATTCTTTATAAATGTGTTGCATTTTTTTTTTGCAGTTTACTTTCTATATACAAAAGCAGTGGCTTAACAGTAACACCTGAAACTGAAATGTAAACAAAGGCAGATTCAGTAACAGCAAAGTCTTAAAGAGGCAAACAATACAAGTTTTAATTTCAGCAAAGACAACCCATGTATGAGCTACAGCCTTCCTGCAAGACTTGCTACAAAATTCACAGTTCACATTTCCTCATGTTCATCATAAGTAAAAAACAAAATGAAACACGTTTACAAATGTACTTACAGTGTGATTTTATGCATACATACTTACAGACATAATAATGCAAAGAATACTATAATGTAGATAATAAACACAGTCCATTCCAAGGCAGCCCAACACATGGCAATTTAGGGAACAAGACATTAAATGGGACTGACCATTGAATATCCACCAAGTGATTCCCTCATATTGAATATCTGTCTTACTGAGAACTGCTGATTAGTGTGTATGCCATTCACAGCAAACTATCTTTGCTTCTTGTAACTAGCTGAATAGATAGGGCAATAAGAGACTGTGCAAACAAGTAAAGGGATCAGTTGGTATTAAATTATTAAATAGTATCAACCGATTCCCTTTCCAATGTTTCTGTAATCTTGGAGTTAACACATTTAAATACCATGAAAAGCAGTTATGTGGCCTCCCAAAATTAGTATGGGGGAAGCTCTCCTTCCAAAAAAATTTACTATTTCCTTTGATAGCTGAGCTAGTAAAGGGAAGGACAGGTTGCTAGTTCAATTCCGTCTCAAAGAAGTTTGGGGGTGGCATGACTGTAATGATTTCCAATGTCATCCTTAGGTTGCTGGTTTAATTCTTGTTCCAGCGGTTTTGTTGGGGTAGCATAATGATTAAGGTCTTTGCCTCACTGAAACAAGGTACAGGGTTTAATTCTTATCTTAGGTTACTAGCTAGGCTTAAAAATGGCCTTTCAGGACAGTTAGCATATTATTCACCTATGACCTATTTTTGTGTATTGCAATCTCTGTCTTTGTATTTTTTTCAGAGTCTGTTCTTGACCTGAGAATCCCTCAATAGGTGAAGTTATTTGGTAGTTTAATAATGACAGGGTTTTTCGATGTATGTAGTCATTTAGTGTGTGGTTTGCAGTTTGTAGGGAATCAATGAGCATTCCCCCATTAAAGTACCATAGAAATATATCTTTGTAAGTACATACTGTAAATAACATAATTACATGGTACATATGACACCGGTTACAATATATTATGTTTGATGTATATGCCAGCTGTGTCATATAATGCTCATGTAATGCAGCATACATGTGAAGGTTTCCTGTTATTGGCACCATGGTAGACTATCACTTCAGCATGTGTCATCAGTACACCCTCTGAATGTGAAGACTTTGGACACATGCCTGCTAAGGTAAGAATTGGAAGTGAACAGCATCTGCAGAGAACTGAATAATCAAAAAAAATGCTATGAAATAGAGAACATGCTCATATAATGAGAACACAGACATGAGAGGTGGAGTAGATGTTTCAGCAGTACCAGCAGCAGGAAGGTGTCTGCAGTCTTTACTGTTGTTGTAACATGCAGCACACTACGCGTGCATCACTATTACTGTACGGGTGCTCCTGAGAAAATGAGAAAAGATAATGTGAGACATCTCAACCACCATATTAATGGGCAGCTATTGCCTCCAAGCTACGTGCTGCATTACTACAGACAACAGGCAGAGAATGTCTGTCACAGTGTTAAGATTGCAAATACATTACATGTCCATATGCATCACAGATTGCATCTCTATTCCATACCATCTACATCTGTACAGTAACAGCAATTAGTTAATTAAACCATGCATTTAATAAAAAGCAACACTTAGCTTGCAGAATGCTACAGATATCATCTAAATGGTATACTGTCCCCGTATTGTTCCATGAAGACATCATTTACAGCATTTGTTGCAAAGGCCTTTCATTCTGCATAATGATACACTGCTAACTGTGCCACTGCAACAAGTACAGTGATTGTCATAACATATTATACAGGAAATACTCAACAGTATGCAATTAATATGTGGAATACTCACCGCCAATGTTGTAATGCTGTGTATGCATACTATCCATAAGAAATCATACAGCTACTAGCAGAGTGGTGGGTCAGAAATACAGAATAACCTATTGATGCAAAAGACAACAAATCATGGGATTCTATCAGACTAAGTGCCATTTCAAAAGAAACATGACATATTTATGAAGAAGATGCAAACAACAGCATGAGTTTTGAATGTATTCTAGCAATGCCAGCAAGCTGTGCATCACCTGAAAATAAATAACCCACAAATGTAAAAGGCATAAACCAAGCTACAGAAAGCATTCATTTATTTTTTTATCTTTATCCTCCCAGTGAGTGATATCGGCAAATTCATTACTTTTCAAGCTCTGGTCTTCTTACAAAAATAATTAAATAAACCACAATTATGCAAACAATGCAACACATGCCATTTTGCGTATGTAGACAATAACAGGCCACAGAAATACATAATAAACATAACTGAAACAACTTAATATACAAATATGTAGAACAAGATGCAGATTCTTGGAGTTGTTACAGTGACAATATTTTTACAATGTGCAGTTTCAAAGCCATCAATTGACACCTGTAAACCATGTCACTCATTGTGGTATACTGTGTCAGTAGTAAACAACAGCATTATGCAAACTAGGTGAGACTATTACATTAGCAACTGAAACAAATATCACTTCCAGAAGCAGATTGCAACTCGTATAACTGCAGCTTATTGCAAAAAAAGCAGCATACAACACTCATAGATGTTACAGTGGCATTGGCAGTCATAAATATCCAGGCAGATTTGGAAATATTCAGTTGTGCAACAACAGAGTAATCTTTGACATTTGTAAGGAATGTACACCAAGAATACTGTCATGCATACCAAATACAAAGAATGCTTCCTGATGTATCAACAGATCTTAGCTTATGAAAACTGTAATGCACTAAGTGTATAAAGAACAATCTATGAATTAAAGCTAGTCTGCATAGTGAAAATTGAAAGAAATCAAAGCATCTGCTTCTGTCACTGATTATAGAGATGTGCATACATATATAAAAGGAAAACAGAGGATTATGACTGGTTCAGCAATGTTAACTGCATTATTATCTGTTCAAAACATAGATGCCAAGGAGTTCACCTTGAAACCAAAGCGTGAGAGGTGAATCTTGGCATCCATGTTGAAAACACATAATATTTGGTTAGGGTAGGTGAACTGCTCATAATTCTTTATAGTATATGGAGCTTTATCTGCTCCATGCACTACAAGTTACAGTAAGAAAATGCTAAGTGTTAACTAGCTTTTGAAACCATAAAACACTTAGCAAGCACTTTCAGAAAAGTAGTGTAACATATTCTGTTATGTTTGCACACACATTAAATGACATCAGAAAGGTGTTGAAGTAGCTCTTGTTAAGCATATTTAACTGATATTAATCTCTAGGCTTGTTTTAGTTCATATAAAACATACAAAAGTATAGGATTAGAAAGTGTTAAAAGCTGTCCTGCAGGCATTATCTAGATGATAAATGCTCTCTCTCTCTCTCTCTCTCTCTCTCTCTCTCTTTCTTTCTGTTTTTTTTTTTTTTGTATATTCTTGTTGCTGTCCATCTACTAGCTTTAAGTAATTCAGTTTTCAAAGCCTTGAAACAGTTCTTGCTCCTATATTCCTTTCCTGTAAGTTCTAGTACAACAGAGCAGCTCCTTGCATCACAAAAAATTATGACTGGATTTCCAGGTAATAGTACTTGTTATGGGTTCTTGACATGGTCAACAAGATTCTCCTCTCAAGCCACAATTTTCTCACCTCTTGAGAAAACTTTGCTCCGAAAGCTAACAAGCTGGTTATGATCAAAACTGATCAGAATCCTGTATATTCGAGCTGATGATAAGAATATATTGAAGTACATAAAATGACAGAGTCCACTACTAAAATCAGAATGCTTAGCATTTATAAATAATGTATAAATCATGAAGGAAAAATAAGAACCTGAGGCCAATTTCACTGTTCCTCATTCTTTGGAATGGAATAAAACCTTTCTTCTTTTACATACAAATGAGTAGCCTGAGAAAGAGGCTGTTTATTTCCACAGAGGAAGAATGTGTGTAGATTATTTAAGATGAAGCCTATTGTTTTTTAGTAACTGCAGTATAAGATGTAGCAGTAAGGTGTACCATAACTTGCCTAATATGGACATAGCAATGAAAGTCAACCTGGCCATAGAACCAACATAGAAAATTCCACTTACTCACCATGAAACATTGTCAGCTCCACAAAGACAATAACAAATTACAAATATTGTTAAATAAATCCTGAATCTCCCCTGAGTCTGGCCATTGTTATTATATCCTATATAAAATCAAGTATATTCTTATTACACATTTAAAACCAAAAACACAGTAGCATGACTAATATTTAAGGAGCGCAATTTAAATCATTGCCATCCCCATCCACCAGTTCAAACATAGTTACTACAAAAGCATGTTAGACCACTTATCACCTACAGAATTATATCAGACTACTACGCCTATGATTTGTATTGCAATCCATGTTTAGCATACCTTTAGATCAGCTGCAAAGTTCAAAAAATGCTTTTTTCTATCGCCATTTAAAAACTATAGAAGTTTTTTCTACTTCCACATTCAAAACGAAACCATAATTATTCAAAAAAGCATTCAAAAAGAAGACTTTAAAACTTGTCACAATGAGAAATGCTAGCAAAGAATTCCTTTGTAAACAGTGAATAACATCAGTTAATTAGTGGGAAGAGTTGAGAAACAGCATTCCTCTTTTAATTTGAAATATTTCTATTTAGCTGAAGTGCTTAGCCTGCTTCCTGTACTCTGCCTGAATATTGCTGATCTCTGCTTGCATTTTAATTTTCCCTACCACCCTCTCAATTTTTGTTATGTTCTTAAACTTGGTGGCTTTTGAGTTGCCCACCCCTAATATAAATCTGATTTTGGACACTCCTCCCAGTCCCTTCTCATCAGCTCATTCTACTGAGTACAGAGAGATCATTTGGGAAGGCCCACCCCTTAGTTTCTCAACCTTAACCTAAAAAAATGTACTTTATTTAGCAGCTTTACTGTATTTGTGTTTCTTATTACATTATTATTTTATTTTGCTCTTGCTGCTTGTTCTTAAAACTGTTCAATTTGCATTTTTTCTGCTGCATTTATCACTGCTTGTTAATAGCCTGATTAAATTGTAACAGTTATTTTAAGCTTCTTGGTTTGGGGTTTAAACACTTGGGCTTCAGGTCAGTTGTTTTACATTAAGAAGGTTTGTAGTCTACACTCTTGCAGCAGAGAGGCAACTTACACCCTTCTAAGTTGGGAATTGCGGGTAGAAGGCTTAGTGTGTCTGTTATTCTAAAAGTGTCTTAGTTCTGGTTTTAGCACTTGGGCTTCAGGCCACTTATTTTACATTAAGAAGGTTTGCAGTCTACAATCTTTTGGGATAAGAGTGTAGGTTCGCCCCTTCTATGCTGAGAAATGTTGGCTGAAGTTTTTTTGTGCCTGCTTATTTGAACTGTTTTTTTTTTTCCCTGAAATTGAAGCACTTTGTTTGCTGTAGCCTAAAATAGACTCAGACCTGCTGAATCTGGCTCTGTTTGTATAACTTGAGCACTAAACAAGGCCACATTTTGTTGGAGAAGGGTCCCCTGCACCCTAGTGACAGGAGTGTGCAGTTAGAACTTGTCTAATTTAAGGCTGCTGGCACAGGGCTCAGTTTTGAGCTTTTTTATTGGTTAATTTGTTTAGATCAGTTTGTGCTCATTTGGTACATAACACTGCATTTGCCCTTCTCACCCAGCCACTCAGTGGTGGTTATAAACACAAATCTTTTGCCTGCAAATTTTCCCTTAGTGCTGTGCTGGTGCTCCATCAGTGTATTCTCATGATTGTTCCTCACTGACAGGTGATACATTCAGGGAAGCTCCTGAGGTACCAACACAGCTCCTACCCACTAGCCCTTCATATTTTTTGTTCACTTCTCTTGTCCTCTACTTTACTTGGTCCTTTCTGTCCTCTCCCTGTTTTCTGACCGCATTACGTTACCTAACATTTTGGACAGCCAATTTCTCACAGTTTCTCCAGCAAGCCTGGTTGACATGGGCATCCTGGGGGAATGCAGCAATTACTTCATGTACACTGAGATCCCACACAAATTAATTATGTGAGAGATGCATCTATATCAAGAACCTAGAATCCAGGCTCTCCTGCTCAGCATTCAGTTCATCTGATATTAAGCAGGTTGTCATCAAATACACCTCACCTCCTGCACCTACCAAACTAACAACACTTAAACATATATATGCAGAGGTCCTTACAAGAAGCTTACCTAAACATCAGAGACCTCCCAAACACAAACGCAAGAACACTTCACATAATACATCCTCTGCAGAACATAGTGCACATAATAAATCACATACCAGTGTCTCACCAGTCAAGCCACTAATGCATAACACACAAACAAACATCTTAGTCATAGGCAACTCAGTTGTGAGACACACAGAGGTCTCCCTCACTAGGTTGGATAAGGAAAAGTTCACAGGCAGCTGTCTGTCAGGTGCCAGGATCAAACACATCACACATGCACTCAAATCTCTCAACAACAGGCAATGTTATGACTCCATTATAGTCCATGTTGGAGTGAACTACTTGAGACATACCTGACTGGACTATATGAAGACAGACATAACTGAGCTCTCAGACTATGTGTCTCAGGCTGGTATGTCCCTAGCCTAAGCAGTATTTTACCTTCACCTAGAATAATGCCATGATACAAACAAAAAATGATTGACTTCAACAATTGGCTTAGTTTCTGGTGTCATTTAAAGGGTATCCAGTAACTGTCAACCTGGAATGGCATGGTCGACAGACCTCGATGCTTTACCAGAGATGGTCTTCATCTGTCACCTCTGGGATTTTGGTTACTGGCTAAGGCTCTTGCCATCCCCATAGTGCCTTTTTTAGGCAATGTCACAAATACAAAATTCATGGTGTAATGTAAAAAAAAACCTCTAAAAATCCTCAAGGTTATGCTACTAAATGCTAGAAGTCTAAACCAGAAACTGCACTCACTGGAAGCAGTCCTCACCCCGGAAGATGCTGACATTTGTGCAGTCAGTGAGACCTGGTTTGAAGCTGCAGAGAGCACCCCAGCTATACTAGGTTACATTTCCTTCCACATGTTCAGACCACAAACTGAAGGTGTGAGAACTTAAGGAGGTAGTGTATCATTATTCATTAAAGATAAATACATCTCTAGATTGGTTAAACAGCACAATTCCCTTGAATTACTTCAGGTGCAACTGACTGTAGGTAAGACCCCCCTTCAGGTCATTACCAGTTATAGGACCTCCTCCATGAATCAGTATACCCACTCAGACTACTTGGATCTACTTGAGTCAATCAAGATACAACCAAACACCCTGGTTTTGTGTGACTTAATTACCCGTTCATAGACTGGGTAAATTATATGTGTTCTAACTCACTTGCCCAAAGGTTTCTTGACTTCATTAACTCCAATGCCCTAGAGAAACTGGTTGAAGCACCCACAAGGGTCTCAAACATCCTGGACCTGGAGCTCACTGACATTGGAGACCGCTGCACCACCCCCAGTGTGTGGCCATCCCCGGTCAGATCTAACCACAGATCAGTCTCGCTAGAAGTAACTATAACAAAAGACCCCCCCCCCCCCTTAGCAACAACTAGACTAAAAAACTTCTCCAAGGCCAGTTGCAACTTCATAAATGACAGCATAAATAACTTCATAGCCCCCCACTGATGGAACAGGCACCTATGCTGAGTTATACACCGATGCTTTACACAACCACCTTTACAATTGTATTGACTCTGCTGTACCTGATAGAACCAAAGCAAGATCTTCAAGGAAAAACAAACCTGCCTGGTTGACAACTGCCATTAATAAAATATACAATAGATGAAATAAACTGCTATTTAAGAGTAGGAGGGAATGGTCTCAAAACTAGAAACACTCCCTCCTCAACTTAAACAAGTAAATAAGTCTCCTAGTGAAGTCCTCCAAAGGTAACTATGAATCCAGATTAGCTTCCCTAACTAATGATAACCACAAGGCGTTCTTTAGTTACATACATAACCTCAAAGGTAAGGCCCAGATCTGCACTGAACTCATAGTTGATGGTGCTACATATAAAGAACCTGTGGATATAGCAAATCTGCTGACTGACAGGTTCAGTGAAAACTTTACTCCCCTGTCCCTGCCACATATACCCAAAAGCATCCTAACTCCTGTCCTCCAACTAGTATCTTGAGGAGCAGGTCATAAATGTCCTCTCCAAGACCAAAAACACAGCCTCTGTGGGACCAGACAACATCCTGGGCTGTGTTCTACATGGGTTAAAAGAGGAATTAGCATCACCATTGAATATGTTTTTCAATCACAGCCAAAGCACTGGCTTCATCCCAGCAGAATGGAAAACAACTACCATCATCCCTTTGCACAAAGGGGGTGCATCATGGACCCTGGGAACTAAAGACCCATTAGCCTGACCAGCCTTATCTGAAAGGCCATGGAATGAATCATCATGGACCTTATTAACTAAGATATAGGAACTATCCAAATGCTTGATCCCACCCAGTTTGTCTTTGTCAAAGGGAGAGTTAAACATGGTGGACTTCTTCAAGGCAGTCATCAAAGTTCTAGATGAGAGCAGATCTGTGCACATGACCTATGTAGTCTTAGCCAAGGCCTTTAACACAATCCCGCACTCAGGTATCATTGATAAACTCACCCAGCTGAGTATCAATCCATATATTGTCAGGTGGGTTGTAAACTAGCTCACTGATAGAACTCATACAGTAAAAATAGGCACTCCACCTCTTCCAGCAGACCCATAACCAGTGTTGTTCCACAGGAATTGGTTCTGCGACCCCTACTGTTTGGAATCTACTTTTCCAAAGTACAGGCTAAAACTAAAAGACTGTGGCTGACAAAGTTTGCTGATGACTGCAAACTGAGAGCAATCACTGAAACTCTTAGAAATGTCAACATCCTGCAAGAAGGTCTTAAGCAGACTATTAACTGGTGCCAAAGTCATAGTCTTAAACTTAATGCAAAAAAAATGCATTATCATCCCCTTCAGCAAGGGTGATATTCCTGCAAACTATCACATCAATAGCAATAACATAAGAACACAGTCAGTAGTGAGAGTTCTGGGCACACAGGTTGAGAGAAACAGTAACTTCAATCACCATGTCTCCACAATGGTCTTGTCTTGTGTCTTTTGGCTTATCCTGGCTAGGGGTCACCACAGCGGAACTCCGGTCCGCTAATGTTTGGTAGTGGATTTTTATGTGCCGAGTTACCAGCCCTGATGCACAACCTTCAACGAAGGCACACCCATTCACGCATGCCTCCACACAGAAGATGCTCTAGCTGTCTCCACAATGGTAAGAAGGGCATTTTATTACTCATCTCATAAGTAAGGGCATTGCCTCCAGAAAAAAAGAGGTAATAACCCCCTGTACTTATCCCTCATCAGGCCAATAATAGAGTATAATGCTCCCTTTGGTAGGTACCTTTCCAAACACCTGCAGCAAGTGGAGAAACCACAAAGGTTCCTTACAAAGAAAATTCAGGGTCTTCAAGATCTATCTTATGTGGACAGACTGAAATCATTGTCACTTTACTCTGTGTCATACAGACTGCTCAGAGGCGATGTGTGCCTTGCATATAGAGCAATCTCTGACCCAGTTTTAATGGAAATGATGCACATTTGCAAGTTAAGCCGCACATGGATCACTCACTCAAAGGACCTTAACCTGGTATGTGACATCAACAGAACTTGCTGGAGAGACAGATTTGTCTCACAGAGGTCACAGCCCCTTTGGAACAAGCTTCCTATTCATGTTAAACAAAGCCCCATGTTGGCCCTATTTAAATGTAATTTGGACAATTGGATTGGTAACCAGAAATTCACCCCAGGGATTTCACCTGTGTCCCTCTTGGACAGGGGCAATAGGTGCTGATTTGAATGTCTGCTTGAACCAGACACCCTTGAAAACACGGGTTGAACTTGCCTAGGCTTGTAAGGGCCCTGGGACTGTTAATCTAGTAAGCTCCTATGATATGTATTCACCTCAGTTAGTGAATGGGAGCATCCTCATGGTGATTAACTGATTTTAATAAGACTGTCTATAGTGTAGCAGACAATAGAGATGCCAAGTCTGTCTGAACATTATTTCTAATAAGTGAGGCATTTTGAGAACAAAAAGGAGTTTCCACCATTTTTTTGCACATTACCTTTAATTTATATCCAAACAGCATCCAACTTAATGAATACATCTGAGAGGAAGGCTAATTTTTCTAGGTAGAGTAACTAGGCTTACTACCTGTCCCATTTTGTGAGGGACAGTCCCTCTTTGGGCAGTTGTGTCCTGCAAAACAATTGAACAAATGCCAAATGTCCTGAGATTTTTGGGCAAAAATATTTCCTATATTTTATGTAATAGTTGCATAAAACAGTTATTCTGTATCTGAAACACCTAAATGGTATAAGAAACAGAATACACAACTAAAATGCTACAAGAATAAGCTTTTATTTAGGCAAAAAAGTGAAGTTATGTCCTTTGTACTGACCGTGGGTATGTTTTGCCCTGCAAAATCTGATGTTTGTATCAAAAATGTCCCACTTTAGGCATTTGAAAAGGTGGCAACCCTAAGAGTAACATAGTTAAGGTGGCTATGTACATTTGTTATAATTGTTCAGCTTACAAAATAATTTCTAAGAAAGATAAGCTGATTCATCCTGTCAAAAAGATGTTATTTTTCACCAAGTTATATGCTGATGGCAATACTGCAAATGCTGTTTATGTAGACCCTTGTAATTCATTGAATACACTGTCTATAGGCAGCAGTAGTAGGAACTTAAACATCAGGTTATAGAAAGACTTATTTGATATAAAGAAAAGGACAATGCATTCTATAAATATATTCCCTCTACATTTGATTCACATGCATTTTTCATTTTGTAGGTTAGCTGCCCTTGAGGGCAATTTTAAACCGTGCTAATTTCAGTCAAAGATGACAATCAAACCATGTACCTTGTGTCTGTGTGGCAAAAACCTTAGTAATTATGCCAACCCCCAACCAAAATTTACAAATTATCATATAATTTATTTCCATTAGTGAAAAATATATTAACGATAATTTACCTTTAATAAAATATAATTGGCAGATTTTATTAAATACTTGTGCCTTTCCAGACATTAATGATCTTGCAATTCTAAGACTGGTGCTGAAGAAAAGACATTTAAACAATTAATTATTTTAATAAGTTGTGTGTTTAGTGTGATTTCCTGTAGTGAGTTCTTAGCAGTCTGAGAGATTGCCTGTAACCATGACAGCACTTCATTCACACAATAAAAGTCGTTTGGTTTGATAGTCTTACTTATTAATCTAGTTTTTTTTTTTATCAAAGTAAACTACACCATACTGAGTTAAATTTTTTATCTTGTATTTCATTTATTTTCCCAAACTCTAGAGTGGTAGCATCATATTTTTTTTTAATGATGACAGTGTGGAATCAATACCTTCTCTTTTCATTTTGCATTCTAAGATGGCTCAGTCAATAGATTATATATTTATTGCATTGCTTTAAAAAAGGAAGTTCTTTTTGTTAAAATAGAATAAACAAATAAATCCTTTGTGGATACACAACTACAGTTCTCAGCCCTTAAAGTATTATATATGTTTCTTTGATTGTTTTTCTTTCTTTTTTTTTATGTTTTAGTACAGCCTGTGTTACTTTGTCATAAGTGCTGTAATGCAGTCTCTGAGATCATGTGAGTTGCAGAAAAGGATGAGATGAGTTTCCTTCTTTGCAGGAATATTATTTTTCTTTGAGTTAGTATGAGATCAGTGGTGGTATACACAGATTTAGTAGCATATTCTGTGACTTAAGGGGAACCCAGATGCCAGCCATCCTACCATTGTTATGTATATAAACGTTTCCTTTTCACATAGCTTTGTAACACAATGCAGCACTCATCTGCCCCTTAATGAAGAACTGAGGTTCGTGAACATCTATCTGACTATTTTTAACTAACACCAAGTAGGAGTTACTTTTTTGCGGGAGAAGGAAACAGAGGGATTCTCTACTAGAGGACCTCTGATACACAGGACAACAACTATAAGGAAGAATTATCTGAAGGACTTTAAGGGCTTTACCACGGGCCTATATTAGATGCACAAAAAGACTTTAGCGCAAACGCTCACGTGAGCGAAAATGCCGGGAATCGAAACCATGATTGTGGGGTCGTGTTATAGTGAGGAGTGGGATATTTGCCCTTTCCTCACTGCAGTGTGACCTCGGAGTTCGAATATATATTTAGTAGGGGGTGTGGGGGCACCCCCACAATAGCAACTTCGATTACCGGCATTTTCGCTCATGTGAGTGTTCACGGTAAAGTCTTTTCGATTTTATAATATAGACCCCTTTATCACTACTGCTTTCCATATTCTGTGATATAGGTACTGATATGTTATAGTAGCATTCTAGTAAAATTTAGATATTTTAGTTGTGATTCTTTTTTATGTCAGCTGAGTGAGATGTAATATTTCAGTAAGATCCCATCACTGGTGTCAGTGCGGGAAATAACTGATTTTGCTCCAGGTATGAATATTGATAAGGAATTGTTTGATGCTGGAAGTAAGTTGAAGTCCTTTAGGAATTTGCACTGGGAGATACTGCTTTCAACACTAGCTGGCAGCTGCTAGAGAACCAATAATTTGAGGATTCTCAATATGTCCAGTGGAGGGAGCTCCAAATCTGAATCACTAGCTAAATGGAATGATATGTCATGAAATCGACTAAGCTGTGGTATAGAGGGAGAAAGCCCTGAGTACAGCCCAGGTGAAGAGAACTGTCATCACAGACCTCAGATGAAATGGAGGGATTAATTTCACCACAACAGGACTGTACAGATGTGCATAGATCAGACACAAATGAAATTATACACAATAATGGTATCATAGCACTAAGGGGAATTTTAACATTTTCAACTACACAGACATTCACATTACTGATGGACATTTTTCCCTTCTTAAAAAAGGTTTCAGTTTATTATTACTGATGGACTTTTTTCCCTGCTTAAAAAAGGTTTAGCTTTATTCCAAGGAGGAAAGGTGATATAGCAGATATTACAACTGATGTTAAGTTGTTTATTAGGAAATTGAATTTAGAACGTATTTGTAGAGAATATGACTTAAATACTACAGGTGCAGGTTTGACTAGAAAAAGCACCTGGAATCCACCTACACATTGTGATCTAAACAATTTTGAAACATTAGTGATTAATGAAATTAAAAATACGTTTAAAACACAGAGGGGATATTCACACAATTTAACAAAAGAAGAAAAACAAGTTCTGGAAGAACTAATGGGAAATAAGTCCATTAGAGTTATAAAGATGAACACGGGGGGAGGGGTTATTATTATGGAGAACTGGATGTATTCGGGGAAAATGATGGAGATACTGAATACAAGTTGGAGATACACTCATGTATCATGTGATGAGGTAAACATGGCATACAGAAGGATAGATATGATTCTGGAGGACAACTTGATCCAGGGCAGTATTAGTAAACAACAATTTGAATTATTTCATGTGCAGAAGCCATACATCCCGTGAATATTTGGTATTCCTAAGGTCCATAAGGACAACCAAAATCCCCCATTGAGACCCATAGTTATATTAGCTGCTTCCAAAACTCAACCATTGGCTATGTATGTTGATCACAAACTGAAGGCCTTTTATGCCTTATATCATCACATATTAATTGATTCATGAGATTTTTTTACACAAAATAGGGAAGCTGGAGCTTAATGCTGATTTTTTACTTCATAACTATAAATGTAAGGGACCTATTTTCTGTCATCCCACATAAACTGGGGTTAAAATGGTTTGAAGAAATGATAGTTGAATTTGTTTTTTTAAAAGCTAACAATTTTAGGTTAGTCCTAGAAAGTACAGAATTGGTATTGAAAAACAATTTCATCTATTTTGTGGGGAGTATTATCATCAAGTTGATGGGGTAGCTGTGGGTGCATCATGCGTTCCAATATTTGCTACTATACTAATGTTATACTAGGAAACAAATTTTGTATTTGGATCATTATACAAAGAGTTTATTAAGGCATATTACAGATTTTTGGATGATATATTTATAGTTTGGCAAGGCCCCCATAAGTTGATTACCCCCTTTATCAATTATATTAATGAGTCGACAGAATTTTTGAAATTTACCAATGAGATTAGTGTTGAACAAATTCACTACTTGGAGGTAAATATCAAGAAAGACACAATAAATAGTAAATATGTATCCTAAGTATATAGAAAAGAATGTTTTTTGAACTCTTTCCTCCATTATGAAAGTAATCATCCCTTGATGCAAAAGAGAAATATTGTAAAAGGTCAGATGATCAGGGCAGCTCAGATGACATCTAATAAAGAAGACTTTATTAACAAGCTTGCATTTATTGAGAAGTTGTTTTGTAACAGAGGATATCCTGACTCGTTAGTTAAAACTATTAAAAAGGCGGTATTAACAGGTTGGGGTTCCAGATATTTACCCTTATTAAACATGTATACTCCATGGAGCAAAATATAGACAACATTAGGGAGGATAGAAACAAAAGTATAGATACCAATAAGAAGGATAAAATAACATATTTAGTGTTAACATATAATAGGGACACTGGCACCATTCAGAAAATAATGAATAAATATTGGGAAATATTTAATATTATGTCAAACAGCTTGAAAGTTTTTCAAAAACCTTTAAAATTTAGCTTCAGAAGGAATTTAAACTTAAAGGATATTTTTGAAAAAGGGCTATCTAGAAAATTCCAAAACTTTGTAGGAAATGGGGGGACTTTCAAATGTGGTAGATGCCCCCAATGTCCTTTTATAGCCCATACTAATGAACGTTATAATTGTTTAACCAAGGGAGTGGTGTACATAGTTTACTGCACTTCCTGTTGGGTGTATTATGTAGGAAAGATAAAACGGACACTCAATGAATTTACGAACACATGTACGATATAACATGAAAAAGGGATACCAATGCTTTATATCGACATGTATTAAAATGTAGTAAGGCTGATTTTAAATTCTGGGTTGTGGAAAAGGTAAAAATTCAGGACATGGGCGGTGAATGGGAAACAAAATTAGCATTTAGGGAACTGGTATGGCAATTACATTTAGATGCATGTACATATCCAGGACTGAATGACATGTTTCCCTGGCCCCTGCTTTAAAATTAAGAGCAAGTATTGTATGGTATAACTGGGGGGTTGAGGGGCTTTTTGAGTACTGTTATTTAGGGGAAATATTAGCTGTTTTTATTACAAGAACAGTGATAAAACAATTATAGTTATGAAGTGTATACAATGCCTTAATCAGCTGGATCAAATAATTTTTTCATAGATATTTTTAATTAAGAAACCAATATATTTTATTTTGAGATAGTCTTTTAAGTTATCCAATGTAATGTGGGGAGGGGTTATTTAAACCAGACAGGATGTGGTGTAATTTGGATTCCGATAAAGTTTCCTGTATTTAGATACAAACACACTCAATCTGTGTAATAAAGCTGTTCTTGTTTTTATGTTACTTGGCTAATTTTGGAATTATTTCCACTAGTGGGAGTAAAGTACATTACTGAGACTGCCTTTATTGGGACCTGGTGCCTTATCTGGAGTTATTTGTGGGTTGTGGTGTTATTTTCTCCAGAAGTTCCATTCTATTTTGGTTAATTATTTACAGCCCAGGTGATCCAAATTTTATTATTGGTTTAGGCACTTGATGGCTCAGGCAAGGAAGATGGGTGTGTCCATCCTAATGTGGATGTGGGTGTGCACTCAAGCATGCCTTAGTGGTTCATCCCTGGTTGAAAGTAATGATTGTCTGTTTGGTGTACATGCCACACACCTTAGATAACATCAGTGTCCACAAGGGAAGAGAAAGAAAATAGAAGGGAATAAGCCTAAGACAGGAACTTCTATCTGTAGTAGCTTGAAACTGCATAAAACTTAGATTTTCTCACCAGCTCTAAAGAAGAGATGGTAGTAGCAAGTAGGCTATGGTAGAATTGGTTAATCAGGAGAGGATTTTAGAGCAGCAGGTGGTCAGTTGAAAGAGCCAAAAAAAAGACACACAAAATATCCCCACAAAATAATAATCTGAAAGTGTTACTTCTCACCAGAGTAGCAATAATTACATATGATGGCTGTAATTTTCATGGAAGAAACAGCTCTGTGCCATAGATTTAAAATGAACAAAACAACCAGCCAGTATCCAAAAGAAATATTGTATTATCTCTAACGTCTTGGCTAGCACGACTTTCATGGACTAAAACATTTAAAACAATCACCTGCCTTAAATACCTAACTAAAAAACAATTATGTAATTAACCAATTAAATCAAAAACCTCCAGTTACACTCTAAATTTAACCCATGAGGAACCAAAGTATATATATATATATATATATATATATATATATATATATATATATATATATATATATAGATTCCTTATATAACACTCTATATTATTTTTTGTGATTTGAGTTTGGATAATACACACCATTCTTTGGATAACTACCTGATCCATTCAAGAGAACAGACTGCTTCTTGAGATGGTGTGGACCTAATTTTGAATAGAGGAGAAGTCGCTGCCAGGTTTTGGGATAAGTGGGAATACAACAGGAATCAGCGTTGTTATAATCTGTTCAACATTGGTGGTCAGAAATGTACAGCTTTACTCCTACCAGAAAGCCAGGTACTGTTGGAACAACTGGAGAAATTAATTTGGAAAGAGACTTGTGTGTTTTTTAATGTACAGGGTCTCCAGAGGTATCTTGATTTGGATATTACCCATACAGGGTTACAAGCACTTAAGAACCCTTCATCTCCTTTTTATCCTAATAATGAACAGGACAAACAATTTCATAAGAGGTAGGTAGCAGCAGCTCATATGTGTATGATTGAATGGATCCCCATACTGATGGAAAGGGATAAGTTGAAACAATGGGATTTGAAGGAACAGATAGTTAATAGTTAATACTTGTTCTAGTATCTTCCCTTTCCGGTTCTAGTTACATTGACAGTTTTCTGGTGGATATCAAGGATAAATTGAAAGCTTATGAATTGGATATTGTGGACAGGAAAAAAGCTAAACTGGTGAGAGATCTCCGCAATTATGGAAATGGTTCAGCCTTCTCCTCTAAAACCAACCAGAAGAAATATAGAGGTCATGTGAGGTTCCAACAGGAAAAGAGAACAGGTAACAACTATGGCAGTTCATTCTCAGCATCGGAAGGTCAGGATACTTCATTTGAAGGAGAAAATCGAGTATATAATGGTTATCCTCCACTTCCAGCAGCACAAATTGTGAAGGAATTTAATCAGACATTTTGGAACAGTTCACATGGTTTCCGAGGAGGTCATCAGGGGAGAAAATATCAATGTAAACAAGGGACTTGGGTCCAGAAAGATTTTCAGCCCCATCAACATTTGAAAAGAGCCAAATGGTAAATGTTTACCTTATAGACTGATAGAGCACAATAATTATATGATAAACCTATCAGGAATAGTTTTATCTAATTTAGAGTCTGCAGTATTAAATTGTGGATTGAAGTTTATGCCGACTGTTTTGCCACATCTACATGACATTAAATGCAATATTTTTAAACTTGTTAGGAAGCTTCATTTGAAATATTTTTTTAGGGTTTCTGTTTTACAGAATAATATTGATTTTAATAAAAACAAATATGTATATAGTGATAGTAATGTAAGTTTTTACTCATGTTATTCGGATTTGGAAACAAATGCTTATTGTTTACTGGACACCCGTCACATTGAGTCAAAGAGCATTTTCATGCCTTCTTTCCTTCACGAAGGGGTGCAACAGTTCTCTATTATGTTGAATTTTGCTGTCAAAAAAGAATTTGACAAATTTCAACAACAGATAGGAAATATATGAGACAGAGTTTTATCAATGGTATGTTGTTAAATACTATACATTCATAGATCATTTCATATTTTTATGTAAGGGAGGTAGTGAATGTGTGAATGATTTTCTGTGTAATCTGCAACACAACAGGTGTAATTTACAGTTTGATGGGTTAAATGTGAGTTGAACAGTTTCTTTTTAAGATGTGGTGGTTGATATAAGTAGTGGTAATGATATTAGGACCACAGTACATAGAAAAATTCATGAAGGTACCCAGTATTTAAAAGTCTATAGTTGTCATCCTCCCCATACTTTACAAGCCCTATCATATGGTGAGTTTTTAAGAATTCATTGACTCTGTAATAATGAGGTACATTTTAGGATGGAAATGGATAGAACTTTTAGGATGTTTATTGACAAAGGCTACCATAAAGAATCCCTGCAAGAATGTGTTAATATGTTTGTAGGGTAACTAAGGGGGTGGCCTTGAAGAAATAGGGCACAAGTTATAGATAGAATAGTACAAGATGACACAGAAAGAATGTATTTTTGTCACTACATATAGTGTCTTTAGTTCTAAGTTAGTGGATTTGGTTAACTTTTATTGGAGTTATTTGAAATCTCTTAGAGATTTTTCTGAGTGGGGATGTTGGGTCCCACTAATTTCTTATAAAAGAGAGAAAAGTATTAGAGGTTTCTTGGTTTATGGTAGATTTATTTTCTTCCTTGGATAAAATTTCTGGGATTGTACCAAGAAAGGGTACAATATGTTGTGGAAAATGTAAAGGTTGTAGATATGTAGATAAAAGTTTCCCAAAAATTAATGGAGTTAGATTTGCAGTTCAGGGACTTTTTAGTTGTGGTACCCAGAGCATTATTTATGTTCTAAGATGTCCCTGCCATAAGTTTTATATAGGGGAAGGCAAGAGACATTTTAATATCAGACTTTTAGAACATGATTAATGGCAGACAAGAAAGATCCATAGATGAACATTTTTAAAAATGTTCATAGACGGTTTACAAGCAACTGTATTAGAACAGGTAAATGTTGATCAATATGGTGGTGTCCAGATAAAAAATACATTGTTGTATAAGGAATCTATATATATATATATATATATTGAAATACAATACTTTGGTTCCTCATGGGTTAAATTTAGAGTGCAACTGGAAATTTTTGATTTAATTGGTTAATTTCATAACTGTTTTTTTAGATAGGTATTTGCGGCAGGTAATTGTTCTAAATGTCTTCACTCCTTGAAGGCTGTGCTAGCCGAGATGTTAGAGATAATAAAATACTTCTTTTGGATACTGGCCGGTTGTTTTTTTCATTTTGGTGGGATTTGTCAGTTGTGCTCCATAGATTTAAAACTCTGATTACGTTAAGGGACAAAGAATGATTTCCTTTAAAAAAAAAGCTTGAATGGACATTAAAAAGAGAAAAAGACTGCTTCCCATTAACTGAGTGAGCTCACATTTGCACACTTGTTCATCTGTTCTTCATGAAATGGGTGATTTTACAATTTAGCCGTATGTGGTTGTAGTCATGCTTTAGTCAGAAGATGGTAATAGGCATAGCTAGAGGGTAGCTAGCATTTTTCTGAAGATCACAGTCTGCTTAACAACATTTATTTCGGTTTTCCAATGAAGGTTTATATGTTTTTAATACATATAATTATCAGTGTGCTACGTGTAATTTTTAAGCAAAATATTTTATTAAATTATAAAAGTTTGTGACTGGCCTAATACTGAATTATATAATGGTAATTGTACAGAACACATGAAATATAGCTATTTGCATCAATCCTTTGAAAAAAAAGTGGCTTTCAACTATCGATAGCATAAATCTAATGTTTTGCAATTGGCTTACTTTAAGTATTCAATAACTTTGGCCTAAAAATGGCAGACTAGTCTGGCTAGGGTAGTAGGGTATTAATGAAGCACGAGGCATTGAAAATCTTTTAATAGACCTTCTTGGAAATCTTTGGAAATCTATAAACATGTGTGTGTGTGTGCTTGTGTGCATGTGTGTGTGTGTGTGTGTGTGTGTGTGTGTGTGTGTGTGTGTGTGTGTGTGTGTGTGTGTGTGTGTGTGTGTGCACGTGCATGCATGCATGCATACGTGCCTACCTATCTGTCTAAGAAAGAGAAGGAAAACAGAAAGAAAGACTGGAAAATAGTATATGCCAGGATTCACTTACTGTGGGTAAAGTAACTTAACTATGCTCGCATTCATACAATGTAAAAATTATCTGACTGTGACGTCTATTGCTCAAAGCAGCATTGCACATTTTCTATATGATATTAAGTAATTTTCTGCAATATACTGATGTTTCGATATGGATTTTCTAAACTGGACTTATTAGCCTTCACCACAAGGTGTGTGTGTACCCTCATCATCACAAGGTAAATATACAGAAGTACACATTACATAACAGTCGTTTCATTTTTTTTAAAAAACAGACAGAGATGGGAAACGTAAATATTAACTTTATAGATCATGGAAATATGTCAGTGGCACAGCTGACCAATGAAAATAAAAAGTATTATACAACAACCCCCCTATTAATATTCAAAAAATGTGCACGCTGATTGGTCAGCGTGCACGTTGTAAATCAGAGTTCTAGTAATGGAAAAAGGTCCGGTCGCCCAGACTTTTTCCATTACTATAACTCTTTGTTTTTTTTTTTTACAGCAACGGAGAACGCAAGATCTCTGTTGCTTCACACTGTCTCGCTATGTTAAACTCATTTAACATAGCAAGACAGCATTAAAAAAAGCAACGGACATTCTCCTTTGCTTTTTTTAATGCTGTCTCGCTATGTTAAACAAGCTTAACATAGCGAGACGGTTTGTAAAAAGCAACGGAGATCTTGCTTTCTCCATTGCTTTTGCCCACAGCTCTGATGTACTGCGTAGGCATACGCATGCGCAGTACATCAGAACTGCCGCAGAATACCAGACAGCTGCGGAAGGGCAGCAAGGAGGCATTATACAATGCCATTATTTAAGAAAATTAATTATTTTTTTCTTAAATAATGTCATTGTATAATAGCAATAACCCACTTTTGGGTGTGGGTAATGCTGGATTTACCCACGGTTGGCTTTTGTTTGGTCACTCGGGCTTCAACCTCGTGACCAAACCACGCCAACCATGGGTAAATCCAGCATTGCCCACACCCAGGCGTGGGTTATTGCTATAATCTTGCATTCTATTCCGAGCAAGGATGAGATGATGACCACCTTAGGTGCAGAGTAGCTCAGTCAACTGACTCTTCAAACAACTATTAGCATCTGTAAATCTACAATGCACAGCAAAAAAGCTGCTCATTATAATCCAAGATAACCTCAAAATGAAAACTGGCTTGCAGAAAAACTGCTAATGGAGCTGAAAAAGAAACTCCTAAAGAATGAAACAGCAGAGAGAATGAAATATCTTGAAGTACAAAGAGAGACAAAGCAAAGAGTGGCTGTTGAGACAGAGAAGAAAATTAAGTATCAGCATTAACTGTTACAGCACAGTCAGGAGGGAATGATTGAGAAGAAAGAGAGATATAGCACTAGTGCATGACAGAAATGCTAAGTCTTCACCAGATGCAAAATTGGATTCTTAAAGGGGAGCTTGAGGGAAACATGATACAAAGATGATGTTCTTAAGGGCTACCATTTAACAATTCTGGACATATTCCACAATATTCACTTGCCATGCCATATAATAGAAATTTAGCCTGGGAAAAAAACTGAAAGATGTAGGTGCTATTTTCATGTCAGAACTGCTGACCTGTTAGGGAAACTTTGCACTGTAACTCACTTAAAGGATTCTACAACCCTTCCTAAGAAAATGGTCTCATTAAAAGATTTAATTCATCCCTTAAAACCATTCTGAAAGCATTTGAAGACTAGTTTAAGCAGGAGTGGGTTACTTTTCTTATCTCCTGTGTGCATATAGAAAGGTGCCCCAAGAGTCAAGGGGATCTTCACCATTTAAGTAATTTTATGATCAAGAGGTAAGGAGGTCCAAAGATTAAGTTTGTAATGAGTGGGTAGATGAATGCTATTACCACAAGGAGACTGTTATAGAATATATCCTAAATTTAAGGATCAGGCATATGGAATTTATGGGGCTGAAAAAAGAGCACCTCATACAACAACACAAAAAGATATGTTTCAGTACTACCCGGCAAGTAGACCCCAAGATTACACTGTGGGGCAAAAGGTAATGATGCTTATTCCTACTGAAACATAAGCAGCTTGCAGCATTGGAAGGTCATTTTTCTTCTGCAAGAAAGGTGAGCAATATTAGGTATGTCATAGAGTTGCCAGGAAGGAGGCAGAAGCACACATCAATATTAACTAGGTAGCATAGTTACCAGGCCAGAGAGAGAAAAACAGAGTCCACAATTTATAAATGACTAAATACTACAATGGCAGAAAGTGGCACTGGTATTCCGCATCAGAGGTGAGTTACCAGAACAACTGGAAGGGCTTTATAGTGAGGCTTGATCTGAAACCTCTGTAAAAAAATACTGCTATTACAGTAACTATTTCCTGTGCTTAGGTTCATGCAAGCTGAGAAGCATTACAGGATTTTGCAGGGCATATTTACTGTTATGCTAGCCTTTACCCAAATGACAGAGTAATGTCTGGAGATAGAGAAGGCCACAACGAGATATGCAACAATATGCAGTGTTGCTTTTGTTTATGACCAAGACCTGCCACACCCAAGAAATCTTAATAGATGTGGCTAAAGAAAAGAGGCATGACCACTAGCTCCCCAGTATTGCCCAGTCTTAGTTCAGTACCGTGCAAGTTTTCTTACAAATAGTAACTAAATCTTGGCTCATACTATTTTAAATTTACGTGCACAATTATTTCCAAGAGGGGCTAATAATCGCTTCTCATCACTTCCATTCCCCCCTGGCTTCTGTGGTATCATGCTGCCATCAGCAAGGTCAGTCTGACATTCTAAGGTCACAATTACTGAATACTGTAAGTAAAGTGTTGGAAATACAAACTGAGTGGTATCCGTTTAGAGCTCTGGTAAGGAATTGATATACTTTGCTTTTTTTTTCCCATGGCATCCTTGAGTATGATTTCTGCAATAATTTATCAGTTAAAACAGTACATGTTCCAATATGCTGGTTGTTCACTTAATTGGTTCAGTTCTGTTCTATAGCTAATACTAACAATGTTGCTTGGCCACTATAGAGGGAATTAGTAGCAGATTTGACAGAAAACTTGGACAGTTTAAACATTTTAGGAACTTATGTCCTAAAAGATACATTGGTACCTAAGGATGAATGTGCCCTACATGATTATATCTTAAAGTACTGCATGCCTTGGGCATCCTTGGTTGAGGTAAGACCGCAACAGCCAAGAATCTCTGTCTAAGGAATGTGCCCCATTCTTCTACAACTACGAGAAAGAGTTGCAATCTCTCAAAGATAAGCTGGAAGACTTCAAAAACCATAACCGCAGGAAAAAAACTATGGCTCATGGGTCTTTTTGAGAATGTGATAACAGAAAATATGAGCAGCATTCTGCAAAAGGTGCTATTTGATGACATAGGTAGTATACTACTTACAGATACATGGAGGGGATTACAGCTGAAGATTAAGGGTTCATATTCCCTTTACAGTCTTCTCTGAATTCTCATTATCCAGCTTACTGACTGGTATCTACAGAGTATCAGAATCCAGACTGACCATTTAGATAGCCATTAATGTTAATCTGGTGGGACTCACTAAAACTGGAAATCAAAAGCCTGTATAAAATAGCTAACCCAGACTTCGTGTTCAGGATTCATGCTAGGATAGTGGGACTGATGCAGCATGCACTCTCAACCTACAAGGAATGCAGGTATACAGATTCAGAAAACAGAGGATGTTAAGAGGGTGCATGGTATCGCATAAGATATTTGGCTTAGTGTGATTTTAGAGTATTCAGTTACATCTTCAAAGTATAGCCACATGTACCTGGGTTGTGATGGAGTAAACCATGGATGGCTTTGGCTTTAAGGGATAAAAAAAGACTTAAGCAGAATGCAATCCCCAGGGTTTACAAGAAAGGCACAGGTGTCCCCTTAACAAAGCCCAATGAAATAAACAATATATGCAGTTTTATCAATAATTATAGGCTACACTAGCTCCTGTTGAACCAAGGATCCCAGAGTTTGCTAACAAGTTCATAACAAACACCAGGATCCCTATCCTATGTACTAAATGGTTTCACTACTTAAGAAACATTTATTTATTTATTTCAGTTTGGTGACCGGGGAAGTCCACTGGGCCCATGAGTGCCCATTTTCAGTGGAGGCCCAGGTCAGATAATGAAATACAGTATGGTCTTAAAGAGACACTGAGGGTCAAGGCTTTGGGATCTTAAGAGGGTAGTCTCTGATTTAAAAAAGAAACGTCCTCATGTTTAAGTTAACAATGCTAATAATAGATCTAGTCAGATCACTTTATAATGAATGGAAGCTTAATTTACTGCTTGCAAGCATCAGCAACTGTAGTCTTACCAAAGTACCTAAATCTTCTTCTCAGAGTTAAAATTATAGACCAGTCCCCCTGCTCAGTACAGATATAATGCTATATGAATAGGTCCTACATGAAGTCTCAAATGCATTTTTCCCTCAGTCACATTACTCACACAGGCTGGGATTGTGCCAGGCAGAACATCTCGAAATTCTTTGCACTGGTGGCAGCAGTGTTAGCTGAGTTTCAAAAAGTGCTTGACTTGTTGTAACTGCAGTAGCTATGACAAGTTATGAAGAGAAATGCATTCTGTTCATGTTTTATGAAGATGCTGAAAGTCTTGCATGTCTTTCTGCTACCTTTCCTTTTTAGCAAATAACTACGTCTCATTATCTTACAGACTATTTTACCAGCACTAGATAAGGGTGCTTGCTGACACCTGTTGGATTTTTGTTCGCAGTGGAACATTTAGCTACTTTGTTAAACAGTGGAGAAGACATCTCCATCTTTTAGATAGTGCCTCGTGCCTTAACAATGGATGCTCATTTATTTGCTGATCACTGTTTTTTTTTTTTTGCATGACACTATAGCGTCACTACATAACACACACAAATGTGCTTTACTCTTCCACGTTTTCCTCATAACAGTGATCATCCCATGGAAAATAATAATTTATTACTGTGTTATTTCTGTATTATTACATGGTACACAAAGCATTATTCATTTTGCAATGTGTTGTAATTTGCCCCATTTTGCTTTAGGTACAATTTACTTTAATATAACTGCATTTAGGTGTTTATTGACTTGTTGCCTGACTGACTCTGCTGCATTGTTTGTTACTTTATGTACTCAACTCTACTGCAGATTGCTACTCATTGCAAAGTGTTTCCCCCAAAATTACATCTTCAGAAAGTGGCACCAGATGACACAGAATCAGGAAATAACTGAGGAAATAAAAACACAAGGTTATTAAACTTTTCTTTATATATGTACTTTGGGACTGACTTCCTGTAATGAAGTTGTGAATGTTTTTACTAAATGGTATGTCTAGCAAAAGTAGTACTAATGAAATACACAGACAAATACAGGCATACAGGGAAATTCAAATAAAAGTTGTTGCACAGAGACTTATTCTGAAAAAAAAATACTAACTGCCTTGCATATATGCCAATCCATATCTTTCAAATAGAAGATAATGAGATTTAATTATTGCTAAATTGTTAATTCACTCAATAATTGAAGAGGACAGGAAAAGCACACAGACAAGAATTAATTGAGATCCTGGAAAGCAAGTCAGTCTCTTGTTCTTTTTTGTTGATGGAAAAGTTTCTTCAGTGAAGATTTGCTGCTATAAGTTTTATTCAGACTTCATCATCACATATCAGTTAATGAAATTAAATGATGCATATGTCTTAGAAGCAATGGACTCAGTAACTGCTGATAATCTCAATGGATGCTGGAAGAAGGTAAAACTATCAGTACTGTTATTATCTGTATTATCATTATTATTAGCACCAATATTACTGAGTATGACTGAGTACGCATTGCACTGTTTGCTTCTTTCATGCACTGCTGTTTATTAAGCTTCCTAATCTATTCATTTGTGTGTGGGTGTGTGTGTGTGTGTGTGTGTGTGTGTGTGTGTGTATGTGTGTTTGTGTGTGTGTGTGTGTGTGTGTGTGTGTGTGTGTGTGTGTTTGTGTGTGTGTAGATATATATTTATACATATATGTGTATAGATATATAGCTATAGAGATAGATATATAGATATATTTGTAAAAAACTTGTTGAAGAGAAACATGTTGATACAATTCATCAAAACCAAACTGATGACACATTTGTGTGTGTGTGCGCGTGCGTGTGTGTGTGTGTGTGTGTGTGTGTGTGTGTATATATGTGTGTTTGTGTGTGTGTAGATATACGTATCTATATATTTATACATATATATGTGTATAGATATATAGCTATAGAGATAGATATATAGATATATTTGTACTTCATGCAATCAAAAAAAAAACTTGTTGAAGAGAAACATGTTGATACAATTCATCAAAACCAAACTGATGACACATTTCCAGCTTCTGTTTGTATAGGAGTGGGGTATAGAGGCTCTGATTGTACATACATGGTTCTGGTGAGAATGCAGCAGCAGCTGTTGTGTCATCTGGTCCCATGCAAGCATTATTTTAAGCTTTTAACAGGGATTCTAAGACTAATCACAAAGGGATTTTAGGGGAACCACATTTTCAGTGACAGTGGGGTCAACAATAAAGGGAACTAGAGAAAAATTATCCCCACATTTATTTGATGATATATTGACTATATCCATTAGATCAAAATATGTTGCATTATTATAGCTGAGCTCAGTACATTGTTGGACATTATTCCTTAATGTCTTCTCATAACTGAAGAAACATTCGGGGTTTCTTGTGGTATCAGCAATGGCAGTATGCTTGTGCTCAGCACATATTTTAATAATGCGCTTAATTTGCTTGCTGGCTTGTTTCACTGCAGTCTTGAGGCAGTGGGATAGGTATTTATTACATCATTTCATTACAACTGTATACCTTAAAATCTTATTATTTTTATAACCTTAAAATGCTTTTTTATCC
This sequence comes from Protopterus annectens, assembly GCF_019279795.1. Classification (NCBI taxonomy): domain Eukaryota; kingdom Metazoa; phylum Chordata; order Ceratodontiformes; family Protopteridae; genus Protopterus; species Protopterus annectens. Next base: position 474,996,509 of record NC_056735.1, read on the forward strand.
TAATGATCTGATATATTAATTAAGTTATCTAATGGGAATATATGACATAGCTACCAACTGTTCTGATTTTGTAGAACATTTTTGATTTTCTCTCATATTTTTGCCCTGTCCATCATGACACTTGATTTTTTGGTAAATTGCTAAGGATAACAGTCCATCATCAATACCAGAAACTAACATAGCATATTTCTTATTCCTCAGAAAATGCATCCTTCAATCACACCCAAGGGATTTCTAAAGAATTTCTACAAGATCCAAAAAAGTCATCTTACTGCAATACTTTTCCTTATCAAAACCATCATCAAATACAATGCCCACTTAATATGCATACATCAAAGCATATCACCCAAGTAGAAAAAACTCAAAAATTTTTAACCAAGAAAATTAAATTCCTTAAATCATTCAACTATCTCACTATATTAACATAACTCTCATTATAGTTGGTAGCAAATCTGCTTCTCCAGTGTGACCTGCATCTCATATGTTGAACCATGAAACACCCAGTTTTCTTTGATATCTTATTAAAAAAAAATTAGCTATACAAATATTCTCACTAAGGTCTGAAATCTATACCAACAAATAAGCAAGACTCACTGGAGGAATATGTTCCTATTTCAGAGTATTTGTAACCTTCGTGCTATCTTACTGCTACATTTCAAACAGAGTACTACTTTAGCTACCTTTAAGACTAGTGTTACAGATATCATGAGTAGGCAAAAGTTTACACCAGGATTCCCATATATACCCCTACTCCATTTGGGGAGGTAAGCTCAATTATGTGCTGGAATGTGGTGGTAAGAAGTTTAGGTGTGTCTATCTCTATGTTTATGCTACTAAATATGTTATGGTCCCTGTGTTGCTTGCTTAATATTGTTGCTATAGTCCAATATTCCTCTAACTCTTACAACTAGTTTGTTATGACAAAATAAATAAATAAATAATAAATAAATATATAAATAAATAAAATATGCTTCCAAAATTTTTGTGCTAATCTCCAAGAAGTGAAGTGTTGTATCAAAAATATAAAGGGTTAGACTCCCACAAATGTCGACTATATGGTATTCAGATCAAAGAGGTAGTTCACCAGGTCAGAGGTGATCACCCTCAACAGGAATATCTGGCCAAGATCACGTCCTTCATTACATGTTCCAGTAGTTATAACCAGAACAAGATCAAAAGTTTCATAACAAAGTTACATTATCCAGAGCCACTGATTCATTATGGACCATGATGATGAAATCACCCAAAATGATGACTCAACACTTTATAGACGAAGGGATCGCTAAACCCTTGCAGAACTTTCACTCCCATTCAGTAGTGCCTCTTATTCTGTAACTAATTCAGTATGCAATGTGGCTAGTTCTGCTTGGAGAAGACTACAGCATTTTGGTTTGCTCTAAAAAGATATGCTTCCAAAAGAAAATATCTTATAATAGTGAAAAAAAAAATACCATAAAACTGTTAAGAGGTCTGTTATAGTAGGATATGCACTCTGTACATAGCATCTGTAAGATTTACTTCTTATAGTTCAATTACTCTTACTAAAGAATTGTTAGGATATTTTCATTAGGAAGCATTAACTTATAAGAAGCATGAATATTCATTTCATTTTTAAGCCAGACATGCCTCTTTACTCCTTATTTTGAGTATGTCCACTCTTCCCAGTAACACCCCTTAAGAAACCCTTAAATTAAGCCACTTCAAAATATGATTATAGCCATTAGCCCTGGGTGGAAATATCCATCAGCATTTATATGGAATGTGGTCAGTCTAGTCTTTCAAGGTTATATTACTGAATACGAAAGTAGCAATGGTGGCAAGTGATAGAACCGATATAAATGACTCGCTAATGTCTAGAACTACTGTAACATTAGCATGTGTTGGAGTGGTCACTTTATTTAAAACAGGAAATCAAGTCAGCACAAGAGCTGGCACAGAGTTAACTAGATACTAGAGCAGAGCTTGCATTGATGCATGTTATATAGAATCATTTTAATTACAAATGAAATGAAATAAGAGCTTTTGCAATGATACTACAATGATAATGGTTCTGCACACAGATCAGCAAGTTGCGTAAGGATGAATGCGGCATCAATGCCAATGCAGAGGGGAAAGGAAGGGTAACTGTTTTACAGAACAAATATACATATAAATATTATATGGGAGCCTAGAATGAAAAGGAAAGAAAAAAATGCAAAGAATGATTGTTTCATTACATTTGTTAATCGTAAAAATACAGTTGGAGGCTCTGATCAATCTTATACAAAAGAGGAGTTTCTGCTAAACCTATGAGAGACCCCTGCTGGGTACTCAGCAGAATTTTACAAAACTAAAGGAGACTTTTCTGAGAAATACAATGCCTAGCTGGTTTCACTGATGGTAGTAAAGGACCCTCCTTCATCCTATTTTTAGGGCATAATAGGTCTAAGGTCTTTTTTTTCTTTTTTTTAAGTGATACACAATATGGTAAATGTATAAAATAAGGAAAATTCTCTACAACATTTTTGGGATGCTAGTGAGACCATGAAGTACTGAAATATGCAAGGACCATAACAACAGCTGTATTTGTGAGACAGAGGTGAATAGGGGTATTTTGCAGCAGGGAAAAAATTTTGCATGTTAAAAGCAGATTTAGTAGGCTTAGGGTACAAACACTATCAGATAAACGGGTTCACAATATTTAATGGCAAAGGGTAGAAATATGATAATTCAGAAAAACAAACTGAAGTGACCTGTAATCAAGAGACTGCTGCAAAAAAATACACAATTATTATTAGGGAGACTGAGAAGTGACCCCCCCCCCCAAAGTCAGTGTAGTTTGATTAGTGTATATGGTGGACTGCTGTCCTTTTCCTAGCAGGCATTATATTATAAGTCAATTTGTTCTCAAAACATATGAATTTTTGGTTGAAGATTTGTATATATTAATTTATTTTTAAAAGGGGGGGCATCTTGGGTTCATCATCAGACCAATGTATTTATTGGATATGTTTTGTAATAGGTGCAAAAATGTTGACTTATTTGTTTATATCACACACTTAGGACCTGTAAATCATAATGCATTTTTTTGTTAGAAATACAAGGATAAAACATGAACAATGGCCTTAAGTTTAAAATGTAAGTGAGGTGATTTCATTGAACAGTGGTATGTGAATTAGAGGGTGGGTGATTAAAATGAAATATAGGTTCATAGGTAGGTACTAGGCTATCTTCCTGAGGGCATTTATAAGCCTAGCCAAAGTTTGTCTGCTTTTGCCACCCCATTGATTAATTAACTGATCCTCTGTCAAGCAGAGCCAATGAAGTGATCCCAGGGGTGTATTTTCTGTTACCCATCCACTCATCAAGGTTTCTCTTGAAGAGTGTTAGTGAGGGGCTCTGCCTAATGTAGTTTGGAATTTTGTTCCAAAGCATGGGGAGTCTCTGTGACAGGAATCTATCCCTCCAGCATGTGTGGTGAGGTTTAGCTCACTAGAGCACGTGGCTCGCAGTGACTTGGATTTCTTTAGGTGGAGCATGTCCATCAATTCTGAGTTGGACATGGCTTTGTAAGTCAGGCAGAGATCACCTCTGAGTAAACGATATGCCACTGAGTACAGCCAGAGTTTTTTCAGTCGGGCTGCATATGACATATGTTTGAGGCCAGTAATCCTCTTGGTGAGATACTTTTGTGGTCTTTCCAACTATTGGAAGTGTCTTGTGAGGTACATCCCAAATGGGGCGTTGTACTCTATGATGGGTCTAATGAGTGATGAGTAGAGGAGCACTATAACCTCTTTATTTCTAGATGCAAACCCTTTAGTAATTAGATGGGCCACATAGAAGGATTTCCTAACTACTCTGGCAATATGATTGTCAAAGGAGAGATTACTATCTGCCTGGATCCCCAGATCTCTTATTACCTCTTCTGTATTAAGGGGGCTGCCACCTATGTGGTAATTCATGGGTGTTTTGTTTTTCCCAAATGGGATGACTATGCATTTTTTGGCATTTAGCTTGAGGCCATGACTTTGACACAAGGTGTCCGTCTCAGTAAGGCCCTTTTGGAGGATGTCCAATTAGCCAGAGAGTCAATTATGGCTCCCAGTTTGCAAGTCATCTGCAAACTTGGTTAGCCATAGTCCTCCTGTGTTTGCCTGTACTTTTGAGAAGTATATGCAGAACAGTAGGGGTCCCAGGACAGAGCCTTGTGGGACACCACTTGTGACTGGTTTAGAGTCGGACCTGGAGCCCACTATTCTTACCGTGTGGGTTCTGTCTGTAAGCCAGTTGGCAACCCATCTCGTGATGTAGGAATTTATGTTCAGGCTGGTGAGTTTTTCTGCAATACCCGAGTGGGGAATGGTGATGAAAGCCTTGGCAAGGTCAAGGTAGGCTGTGTGAACCATCTTTCCCTCATCTATGGTCTTGGTGACTGTCTCAAAGAAGTCAACCAGGTTTAGTAGGTATGATCTGCCATTAACAAAGCCGAACTGGGTCAGGTCAAGTGTTTGGAAGTTTCCAATGTCTTTGTTAATGAGTTCCATGATGATGCACTCCATAGCCTTGCACACCAGGCTAGTCAGGCTTATGGGGCGATAGTCACCACGGTCAGTTGTAGCCCCTCATTTGTGGAGTGGAATAACCGTTGCTGTGCACCATTCTATGGGCATGTAGTTTGTGGAGAGGCTGAGGATGAACAGCGTATTTAGGTGGGGGGTTAGTTAGTTCTGTAGTTTGTGCAAGACGCAGCCTGGGACACCATCTGGCCCCATTGATGCTGTGTTTCTGGCTTTTGAAAGGGCTGTTCTCACCTGTGCGTCTGTGATTTATGGGACACTACATTTTTCCGGTATTGTTGGTGGCCCTTTTGGGGGTGAGAGGGGGGTGAAGTTTGCACTGAATCTATCTGCCAGGATGTTGGCAATATCAGTAGGTTTAGTGTATTTTGTGCTATTTTGCACTAGTTCAGTGCATATCTGTGAGTTGCCACTTAGATTCTTAACATAGCTAAAGAAGGCTTTGTGGTTATCTTTTGAATCCTTCGCTATTTTTCTTTCGAAGTTAGCCTTGGATAATTTTATGAGGGACCTTAGTTTCTTACTGATACTGATCAGGGATGTCTTTCCTTCTTGGGATTTGCTTTTTTTCTGAACTAGTTTCCTCCTTCTGTTGTATAGCCTGTTTATGGCAGGGGTCCACCAGACAGGTTTCCTTCTCTTAGAGGAGTGAGTCTTGGTTTTGTTATGGATGGCACAATCTATGCATCCTTGTAGGTGCTCATAGAGTGCATTTGTAAAGGTTTCTGCATCTTGGGCAGCATTATCTTTTAGCATGGGGGCTGTGAAATGTACCGCCTCTGTCTTAAGTAAGGTGAAGTTTCCTTTAGAAAAGTTTTTGACTGTGGTTTAATTAGTTGGGGGGGTTGTGGACATCCAGAGTAATTAGTTTATGGTCTGATCTAACCAGTGACGGGTTGACCTCCTGTGTGGAACATCTGTCACACATATTAGTGATGACCAGATACAATATGTTTTCACCTGTGGTAGAGGAGTTTCCCAGCTGATCCAGGGCATTTGAGATGATGAATTCCAGGAAGCGCTGGGTCTGGGAGTTTGTACTCGAGTAGTTTTCACAGTTAATAGTAGGGTAATTGAAATTCCCCAATATCATGGTGTTCGGTAAGACCTTCATGTTTTCCAGTGTCTCCATAAAGGTGGAGTGGTGGTCCTGTATCATAAAGGGTGATCTGTAGCAGGCCACAATTTGCATTGCAGATTTGCTCGATGTTAGTTGCACATGGATGATCTCAGAGGTATCATGCTGTGCCACTAATGTGGAGGTGTGGGTATCCTTATTGAATATGGATACACCCCCTCCTTTTGTGTTTCGGTCCGTGTTCTGTGGCCAAAACGTGTGGTATGAGTTGTAGCCCAGTAGTGCTGGAGGGCTCTCTGGAGCCTTGAACCAGGTTTCAGTTACTGCACATATGTCGACATTCTCCATACTGAGGAGTGCTTCAAGCATATGCATTTTGAGATTTAAACTCCTGGCATTGAGTAGCATAACCCTCAGTTTTTTGTTAATTGTGCTTTTTATGGAGGTGGGTTTGATGTTTGAGCCTTGCCGAAAAAAGGCACTATGGGGGCAGCAAGAGCCTTGGCCAGTAGTCGAAAGCCTAGGGGTGACAGGTGGATTGGTGAGCATGTCATCCCAGGCTGACAGACACAGGGTCCCCTTTGAATGACACCAGAAGCCTAGCCAATTGTTGAAATTGATAATTTTTTCTTTATACTGAGGTATCATTCTTGGTGAGGGCAGGATGCTACTCAGGGTCAGGGTCATACCAGCCTGGGCTACATGATCAGAGAGCTCTTTCATGTCTCTTTTCATGTAGTCCAGGAGGTACAGCTCAGGTCATTCACACCAACATGAACAATGACAGAGTCATATTTGTACTTGTTCTGGAGTGACCTGAGTGCTTGTGTTATGTGGCAGATTCTGGCTTCCGAAAGGCAGCTAAGAGCAACCTTCTGCTTGTCCAGCCTATTGAGTGGGACGTCAGTGTGCCTGACTATAGAGTCACCTATTACTAGTGTATTAGGTATGTTATTTCACCTTAAGGGCTATGATTGTGTGGCACACTGATTTTGTGTTATGTGTTGAATGGTTTATGATGGGAGGTGCAGGTTATTTGGGTGTCTGCTTTGGAGGTCTCTGATGCTTTTGCAGGTTTTTATTTAGAGCCACCAAGTATGATCTTGTGCATTTATGTGTATTTTTTGCCAGTGCTGGTTTAGTAGGTCTATGTGTGGCTGGAGGTATGGTGCAAGTGTTTACCTTCTCCTCTTGACTGTCTGTTCCAGTCTTGGGTGGAGACAGCTTAGCCTCCAGTTTGGCTGTATAATTGCATCTCTCGCATATGTTAGTGTTTTGTGGTAGAAGAAGAGGGTTGTCTGTGTACATGAGGCAGTTGTAACATTGTCTCAGTATACCCAGATTTACCAGCTGGACTGGAAAGTACACCTGAAATTGCCCTTTGGTCATGCCTGAATAGTAGGGTGAGCTACTTAGTTGCTTAGTTGGTGAGGGGTGAATAAAGAGCCTTGCCCTGCTGGGCAATCAAGTGTCAGGATATATTAGGGCTTGCTATTAGGTCTGAGCAAGTGCTGAGTTGTAGGATCCTTTTTGAGTGCTTAGGTTGAGAGTTAGACTAGTTTCAAGGGAAAAACTGAAGAGGAGACTTAGTGGAGCCGGGAATAATTTGACCCTAGCTAACTGGCACTGCCCAGCGCACAAAACCGTGAAAATGTGGTTTTATAGCAGGGAAATTGAAAGAGATAGAAATTAGCCCAAAATGACCAATAAACTACTAACTTCTGGGCTGGAACTACTCCTCCAGGGACAGATAGGCTGTTCAAAGCTCCCCTCTCTCACAGGTGAACAGAGAAGCTTCCTTCTATCCAAGTAAGATATGGGCAACTCAGAAACTTGTAACACAGCCCTGAATTCAGCAATAGCCTGAAAACTAGACTATACTAGCTTAGAATGGTGAGAAACAGGGATTTTTTTTTTTTGAAAAGATAAGGCAAAAACAGTAAAAAATACACTTAAAACAGCTTTAATCGACTACAAACAATCAGAAAAGGCTATCACACTTTAGTGTGTAGCCTACAACAGTTAAACAAATTATTTAAACAAAAAATGACTTTTTAAAAGTGCAAGCAGTCAAATAAGTACCATATGTGAAAACAAACAAGCCTTTAAATCACAATCAATGCTGGAAAATCGGCATTTAGGCAGAAAACAGTTAAGCACAGCAAGAAAGTACAGAAAACTGATACTTAATCACTCCAAAGTCTCTCTTCTTAGCTAGAAGGCTTGTATCAATTTAAGGTTTTCTGGTGCTTCCCAGTAGATTAGTTACAGGAAAGATGGGAAACAAGCGCAGATGTGGTCTTTTAAATCAGAAAGGTGAAAGAGATGGACAAACTTTCCAAATGGTCAATAAACTACAATTTCTGGGCCAAGAACCACTCCTTTTGTGGTAGACAGGCTACCTAGTGCTTACCACTCCCACTGATAAGCTAGAAGGCTTGGGGGACTCAGAAGATTACCAACATTCCTGGATACAGCAACTCTGTATCTGGACTAGGCTAGTTACAGGAAAGGTGGGAAACAAGTGCAAGTGCAGCTTTTAAACCAGAAAGTTGAAAGAGATGGAAAAAAACTGCCCAAACGGCCAATAGCTACAATTTCTGGACCAGGAAAAACTCCTCTTGTGGTAGATAGGCTACCTAATGCTTACCACTCCTACTGATAAGCTAGAAGGCCTCCCTCCAACACAGAAAGGCTTGGGAGGCTCAGAAGCTCACTAACAATCCTGGATACAGCAATTCTGTAACCGGACTAGGCTAGATATCGGAAAGGCAGGAAAAAGGTGCAAGTGCAGCCTTCAAACCAGAAAGTTGAAAGAGATGGAAAAAAACTGCTCAAACAGCCAATAGCTATAATTTCTGGGCCAGGGACCACTCCTCTTGTGGTAGATAGGCTACCTAATGCTTCCCACTCCCACTGATAAGTTAGAAGGCTTCTTTCCAACATGGAAAGGTTTGGGGGGCTCAGAAGCTTATAAAAGAGTCCTGGATACAGAAAATCTGTACCTGGACTAGACTAGTAACAGGAAAGGCAGGGAACAAATGCAAACACAGGATTTAAATCAGAAGGTTGAAAGAGATGGAAAAGCTTCCCAAACGGCCAATGAACTACAATTTCTGGGCCAAAACTCTTCCCATGGTAGATAGGCTACCTAGTGCTTACCACTCCCACTGATAAGCTAGAAGGCTTCCCTCCAACACAGAAAGGCTTGGGGGGCTCAGAAGCTTACCAACAGTCCTGGATACAGCAAGTCTATATCTGGACTAGACTAGTTACAGGAAAGGCAGGAAACAAGCTTAGATTTTTTATTTTTTTTTGTTTACAGAAAAGCAGCTAAAACAGCAGTAAATACAATTCAAATTGCAGTGCAGACTAGCACACTTGAGTGTGTAGCAATATTACGGCAAATACAGTTTAAAGAAATGCAATTAAATTAACAAATGACTAAAAAACAAGTGCAGAAAGCAGTAAATTAGAAGGCTACTAGCAAGCAGTATCAAGTGCAGAGTAACAGCGACTGAACAGATAACAGCACGCAGAACAGCAACTAAGATTGTTGCAGTAAGAGCAGCTGAATAAAATATATATATTTTATTTATTTATTTATTTATTGAGGGAGCGAACAGAGCAGGATTAAGAGGCTACAGGGGTTGGCCTTCCTGACTGCTCTCTTTGTACACAGTAGGAGTGCCTGAAATCAGAATATGATCTCACTTCACTCAGTTGAGTGAGCAAATGAGATGGGCCCAGAAGGAGTATCCAAATACAAATTTAAAAGAGGGGCGGGCAATTTCAAAGCCACCAACATTAACAACAAAAACAAGAACAGGGAGGGTGGGTAGAGAACCAACTGTAGAGACACAGCCACAACTTCAGATGAGTTAATATTCAGTGAGAAACACAAATAAATAAATTAAATGCAGTACTGTATGAAAAAGAGCAGATAAAAGTGTACTTAAATTCACTTATACGTCCAGTTGATTTCAGGTAGATCTTAGCCGGCCAAAGCTCAGTATACATACTGAATGATTATAGTCTACATTTACCTAGAATGCTAAGGCAGAGTATTGACAGAGGTCTTATCCGGTATGCTGAGCGGTTTAAGTGAGACAATTGACTGCATTTAAAAATGGTGTAAGGCAGTGAAAGGTAAAAAAAAATAATAATTAAGATAATGCATAGAACTATGATGAAGCAATATGTCTAAACTAAGAGAAAGTTAAGTTATGAGGAAAGAAGTGCAATACATTACTGGTGAGGAACTTTCGGTGACTGAACACAACTAAGCTTTGTTTGAAATATGTAATACAGAGATGTCTGAACATCATGAAAAAACTGGGAAATGTCTGGTAAAAAATAGATTCTGAGCAGGTCAGAAAATGAGACAAGTGCAATGATGAAAAGAGAGAATGCAAAGGAAGAGGGCAATCAATCAAACCTATAATATCATGAATAAATTGTGGTTAGAATAATATGAGACTAATAAGTAATTAATTTATTCTGAAAGTAAAACTCTTAACTAATCCCATCCAGTACAACTCTTTTGAGTGTAAACTTTTAACTCCCAGCAGGAGTGACTTGAGCCTTTAAAAATGAAGTTATCACCATACAGTTCAACAAATATTCATATATCTGGAACCATAAGTGTTACTAAAAAACTGAAAATGGCAAACTATTCAGAGTAAATTCATCTTTACAATAGTGGCAGTTAATCAGTGTAATGTTTTAAACTGGATTTTATAAGCCAAAATAAAGGCAGTGAATATTAATTTTGTAATGTTATATAAACCGTTTATGATATCTCAGGAACATTCAAGCAAGACACATACTGCCAGCAGGATTTTTTTCATATAGTTGTGAGCTTTTATATGAAGCTTTGCAGTTCTGTCTGTGTTACCTGAATGTAGAGATATTTTGAGAAATAAGTAAATTATCACAATACAAATAAACAGTATACAAATAACATTCAATATCTCTTTAGCTGCATTAGACCGAGATCAAATATCAGTACAACCATGTTTTCAGCAGGTATGCTTTAAGATGAAATCTTCTGAGATCTTGTATATAGCACGGTTTTGGAATTCTTAATGCAAATATGAACAACCAATATTTTACACCTAGAGGCATCAGTAGGTGGTAACTGCAGAAAGGACTGGAGGCACACTCGGCTGTAATGAGTTAAGAAGGACAAATACTGTTTGTGTAAATTATGTTGTATTATTGTGTAAGAGGATGTTTTGACTGAAGGTGCAACTTTGAAGCATGATCAGTTTGGTTCATGAGGGAATTAATGTTAGGTGTTACTCTGTGTCCTTTAATTAGTCTTCCCCTCCAGGATCCAGCTCCACAAGGTACTTACAATAACAGCAGATCTTAAAGGAGTATCAGCTATAGGTTTATACATTTTTTCTAAGCTAAGGAAACCAAAGAAAACCTCAGCCACATTACCTAGTACTGTGGGACACTAACACTGTTTTCCATTACGCTGCTTTTATCTACATATCTTTACTCAAAATTTGTGATTGCCCGTTCTGTCAACCAGACTGGCTATAAAGGTTATTAGGGGTGTATCTGCATGACATGTAAAGGCAACCTATTCAAGAAATCAGGTATACATTGGGTTAGCTATTTTTTCATGCTGTTTGGCATTGTTGATGAGGTATTACTAGTTTATGTCTCTGAAATGAATGTTTCCTTTACCACCAGTTCTGTTTAGGTGAAATAGTCAAAGGAGTGCTAGGCCATTCATAGCATGGAAGGCTAAGCAGACACCACTCCGTAGGAGTCTCTATGACAATGAGTATAGGAAATGAACTATTAGTCCGTCAGGGTAGATAAGGGTACTGAGACCTGAAATCTTTTTGGTGAGAAAATGCGGAGGTCTGCCAAGCTGCTTATGGTGCTTAGCAAGTTGCATGCCATGGGTGCATTGGAGTCAATGATGATCCAAATATGGAATGAATAAAGTCAGACTATAACTTATTTAAATCTTGAAAAGATGCCATAAAGGATAAGTTGTGCAATTTAAAAAGATTTTCTGATCAGAGATGTGGCAGTCAAAGGAAAATCTGGTATTAATATGTGCATACACAAGTCCATAATGTCTGTCAAGTTTAAATGAAATGTTATCTATATGGTAAGCAGTAGTGATCCTATATTTACTAAAGAAAACTGTGCTGCATTTCTTTGTGTTAATGTTAAGCCCATGATTAATACATTATCATTTGCTTGGCCCAGCCATTTACTGAAAATTTGAGTATTGGAATAGGATTTGATACCACCCACAGTTTGTAATCATCAGCAAACATTGTTAGCAATAAACCCTTCCTATCATTTTTTATATCACAAAAAATATATACTAAAGTGGAAGTTACCCAAGACAGAATGCTGTGTGATACCACTGTTGACATGCTTTTGTCAAAAGCAAATACTCCTGACCTTATTGATATGTGCTCATTTAGACAATTACCAATCCACAGAACCATACATTATTTAGTGTTGATCATGAGGATAGAATCAAATTACTTGGCAAGGTCCAGAAAGGCAGTGTGGACTGTAGAATCCTGATACATAGTCTCAGTAACCTTATCAAAGAACTCACCAGAACGAGCAGGCATGATCTGCCTTTTACAAAGTTAAACTGATGTGCTTTCTGAGATATAAGGTCACCATTGTTTATTAGTTCAGCTATAAAATGTTCCATAGCTTTGCAAATAATACCAGTGAGACTAATAGGCCTTTAATTTGCAGGGTCAGCAGAGGGACCACACTTATACAATAGTGCCCCAACTGCTATTTTTCATACCTCAGGGATATGACCTTTGAGAGACTCAAAATGAGGAGTAGATAGAGGGTTTTCACTAGGTGGGACTTTATACTTCTTAGCAGAAATCAAGGAATCTCATCATGACCCATGGAAGTAGTGTTCTTAATTTTGGAAAGTGCCAAAAGGGCTAAATTAATCTTGGGAAGGGAGGTGTGAGAGTAGAAGGCGAGGCAGAGAAGATTATGGATAGGGTGACATTCGAACAGTATTTGTCCACAAGAATATTAGCAGTGTCCTCATGTTCAGAAAAGTTGGTACTATTGAGAGAAGTTTTCTAGTGCAGCTGAAGAGTGCCTTATGGTTGTCTACTAAATTAGCTGCAGTTATAACCTCATGGCTGGCCTTGCAATTCTTAATGGTAAATTTGAGAGACTTGCTTACCGATTTTAAATTCCTTTTATAATGATGAAGTTGAGATTTTGTAGTGATAGCCATAAGCTTTTTCTTTTTATTAGAGTTTAATAACATGTTAGTTTTTTATTAGAGTTTAATAACATGTTAGTTCCACCACAGAGATTTACTTCTAAACTTGCTATTATGCTTAAGGCAGATTAATATTGATACCTTGATTCATCTGTCCAAAAGAGAGTAACATTTAGATAAACAGTCAGCAGCCTCATTTACAAAGTTTGCTGGTGACCGCTACCATTTGTGGTTAGCAGTAAGATTACTAAATAGAACACAACTGGGGGTCCATCCTTGGACCCTTCTCTTCTCACTATTTACCAGTCTCCTACACTCTGCCATTTGCCATGACGATGTCATTCAGTACGCTGACGACTCCACTCTTATCTGCTCTATTTCTACCCTTAATGACCTTCAATCCATCACATAAAACTCCTTCCTATCTGTTGAAACATGGATAACAAACTCCCAGATTATATTAAATCCCAACAAAACTAAACTTATGCTTTTCTTCCCCACTAGAAATGCTTCTCCTTCCACAACCTCTCATATCTTCTCTAAAAACAAAACCATAATCACTCCTACCCTATACCAAACTGCTAAGTGTTATAATTGGTAATAGCCTGTAATTTGACCTCCACGTAGACCAGTCCATCAAAAAAGCTCATAAGAAGCTTGGCCTCCTATATAGGAATAAACAATTTTTAACAAACAGTACAAAAATCACAATTGCTAGAACACACCTACTATCTACGCTCCTGTATGTATTCCCAATTCTAACAAACCTCCGTAAAACCAACCTAGCCAAGCTTGAAAGCTGCTATAACAAAATCTACAAATTTGCCACTAATGCTTCCTATAAATCCCAGGTCTATATTAGATGAGCGACCATTCAGATGTTCAAATCATAGATGGTCGACATCATATGATCGAATGTCAGAAAGGTCGAAGGTGAAAGTCAACGGCTTTTCACACGCAGAATGGGAAATTTTCCATTTCTGCACTGAAGTGCATTCTCGGAATTGGTATATTTAAGTAGGGGGGGTGTGGAGGGTGCAGGGGGGGCTTGCCCCCTGCTCAGAGTGGTAAGGTATTTTTTTTTTTAATTTTATTATATAGTCAATGTTTCAAACTTCGCTCATATCAGTTCGCTCATGTGAGGTTCAAAGTTTTGAAACTTCGACTATATAATATTGACCCTAAATCCCACCACTGTCTATCACTCAAGCAGCTTGATTGGCTACAGCTCCCTCTTTTACTTCAATTTAATCAACTAAACTTAGCTCATAAAATCCTCCACCACCCACAAAAGATCCCAGCCCTCAATGACATCATTCAACCATACTATGTAGCTAGATCACTTCACTAAAACAATAAAACTATCCTCCAAGTCATCAAATATAAAATAAACTCAGCAGGTGAAGCCCTCTTCTCAAACTGTATTTCCAAGATTTGGAACTCTCTGCCCAACCCAGTAATGACTACTTCCACATCTAAACAGTTTAAAACAAACTCCCAAAAACCTACCTTGCAAACTCCTGACTCTGCTCCTGTCACAGTCCAGGCCAGACTCACCCAAACCACCCTTCCAACCTCCTTCACCACTACACTAGACCACCTCTTCAAACAGTGAATTCTTTCAAATAACTCCATGTAGATTTTTATGTCAAACTTATGTCTATCAATTTCTAATGTCTTGATCGTACCTATATCTGTCTTTGTTTCAAAGCTCTATGCACTAAAATTAAGTACAAGCCCTCATGATGTATTAAATGTTCTTGCTATAATTCCTATTGTTTACCTCTTGTGAAACTATTATTGTTGTAAATGTTCTTGCTATAGTTACTATTGTTTAACTCCTGTAAAACTATTAATGTATTAGAGTTATGTATCAAATCAGTGTTTTTAAAAATGTCGCTACTATACTAAATATTAATGACTATATACTGCATGACATTGGAGCTTTTCTCCCCAGGCCTCCACTGAAAAAGGACACATGTCCAAATGGACTTTCCCGGTTAACATGTGTAAAACAAATAAATAAAATAAACTGCTTTGGAGGAATTCCTGAATGTAGTGGAGTTATTATTGGCCACAGAGCAGGTTTTCATAGAGAAACTCACAGGCACATGGTCAGATTTGACTATGGGGGATAACAAACAGGTTGGTGAATTGGGGATAATATATGTGAGGACAAGAAGAAGATTAACTCTTCTGTTAGATAGGGGGACAATCTGGTCAAGTGTATCGGTATTTATATAGTCCAGAAAATCTCTACACATATTCTTTTTTGATAGCACATGCATGCCAGTTTATATACAGATAGGTGGTCAGCTATGGGAAAGGTGTTTTATTCAGCTGTCACTGTTTAACTTTTAAGATATTCTACTTGCTCTGATGCGGTCTTAGGTGGGTTTTTTTAACTGGCTATAAAGTGATAATTATATTGAGTATAACCAGGATATCAATCAGTTCTAGGTTTAAATCTGGTGAGAGGCAATGAGTTTACAAATAAATACCAATACACCATCACAGTTGTGGGTAGATATGAATGCATGATACACATTGTACCTTGGAATGCAGAGAGTGCTATCAATACAGTGGAACGGGGTTTCTGTAAATACATAGATTATGTATTTGATGTTAAGGAAAGTTACAAGTTCAGGTCATTTTTTTTTTGACTGTATGTGTAGGCCTCAATCATTCTGCAATTCTACATTGATATTATCCAGATTAAAGTTTGCTGTGATGGGATGTCCATCAGGTGAACTCTGCCTAAAAAACGCACCCTGGGAGTATCAAAAATTGTGAAAAATGGAGGCCATTCCTGGCAAAGCAGATGGGTCCATTCATTTCATCCCATGTAGACACACACACACTGGATTGCCTAGATTGACATTAATTTACTTGGCAATTATCAAAGCCTATTCTTTTATCCT
Organism: Protopterus annectens; assembly: GCF_019279795.1. Classification (NCBI taxonomy): domain Eukaryota; kingdom Metazoa; phylum Chordata; order Ceratodontiformes; family Protopteridae; genus Protopterus; species Protopterus annectens. Next base: position 475,012,316 of record NC_056735.1, read on the forward strand.
TAAATTTTGGTGTCATTCTTGATGATAGTAGAATGCTGTTGAATGATGAGGCTTTGGCCTCTTTGAAACCTGAGCAGACAGCTCAACAGTGTCCCTCTCTATCTCTCCCACTGTGGCATACCTAAGTTAATTTGTCCCCACATGGCCAAGTACAAGGTTGTAACTGTATTTCAGGTAGTACAGGACCCATAGGCCCTAATGACATCCCTAATCTTTACAACAGAGAGGCAGCTGTCTGTCCGCCTACCTTTTATCAACCTGATATGTATTGTGTCTGTATGTCTTAACTAGGAATCACTGATGGCTATGATATTTCTGTGATTTGCTGCAGGCTTATGCAACCTTAAAGATGCATACTTGCAGTACAGGTAACTCCAAGTAACAGCAGATGTGGGTGTGATGTTAGTATTTGCACTAAATAGCTGACATCACCTAGTAGGATATCTAGGAGAACTAGCAGTAAAACAAAGAATCAGTGAGAGCAATACCTACTTACTACTCCCTAATCAAAGGGAAGGTGGGAGGAAGTTTACTGTTTAGGTGACCTTTCCTCAAAGATGCACTTTTGTGGTAAGCATATTACACAAGTGCATTATTATTCTGGGATAGTCAATATAACATGGAATAAAAAAAAAAAAAATAGTAGAATGGCAAACAGTACTTTATTACTTCTGTGATGTGGCCCAGGTCATTGTACGCGTGTCCTGTGTGTAGCCTGTGCTTCTATCTTAAGTATTTTGGGAAGATATGGGCACTTGACTTAAGTAGATCCATTTCTAAAATGCATTGCTGCTGCTGCTGCTGCTAAAACAGAATGTGTTCTAATAGTGTCTTGTAAAAGTTTATCACTTTGATTAGAAACATCTTATTACAAGCAGGCATTCTTTTCTTTTAAAAGACATAACATATTCATCTGTTTTCCTTTTTTTAAATAACTTTTTATTAATTTTAAAACAAAGACTGTACAAAATTATTTAAAGATAAAAAGAAAAAAAAATATTTACAGATGCCCACAACAAAATCAAACATAGAAAACTAAATCATTACAATTTATCAAGTAAATCACTTAATTTTGACCACAATCTAAACTGGTGAGTAATATTCAAAGTTCTCATTTTGGTAATTGGCAATTCTTTTTTAGAGACATTTTGTGTTTGCTAAAGTAATTAATTCAGTGAAAGAAAGGGTAGTTTTACATTTTCAATTTTGAGTGACTATTTTTCTTGCTATATCTAAAATGGACCAAAGGAGAGGCACCTGCACCCTAGGAATGGAATCCAGAAATGGATCATTAAATAAGATCAAAGAGTAAGAAATGATACAATTATCTGCCCACAAAGCTTGAGCAAATTTTCTAAATTCAACCCCAATAGGGGTTTCTATTTTACAATCCAATATCATAAGACATCAATCTGTATTAAAGACTTCATTACACCTCCAATAATTAATTCTCCCATAGTTATATATTAAAGCCACTTTATGTGGCATTAAATAAAGCTATGTGAAGAAATCTCCATGTATATATTTGACAAGAAAGAGAAGTAGATTTTACTACAGATTTAAGAATTAAGCATGCATCTTCATCAGAAAAGGCCTTCTCATTAAACATAGTTGAGTAATTCCAAAATAATGAATCTGTGGAACCAAACTCTTCCTTATTATTTTATAAATTATTGATATATGATTTATTATTATTTGAATTACTACTGATTCTGAAATAAAAACTCAAGTATCTTTGAAATATGTTTTGTTTGAAAATCTATGGAGATTTTCTTTTTATCACTATTTTTTTTAAAGATTGTATAGTCAATTATTATTTTCTAAACAATGTCTTGCAAGAAAATAATCTGTATTATGTGATTCATTTCTGATAAAGAATTGATGCCAAAAGATTAAAATTGCATCTCTAAGGCGTAGCATTCTGTTTATATTAAAGGTTCCTAAACAACCCACAGTATTTGATATAGGGAACAATAAAAACAATACATCTGTAACTATATAATTAGAATTCATAAATATTTTAAAATGTATAAGGAAGTAATCAATGAAGAGAGAGGAATATTACTTTTTATTTTCATTTAAACATAAGTCTTTCAAGATCCACTAAAGTTTATTAATTCCAAATTTAGAGAAAGATTGTACAACATAGCTGTTATTATTTATTAATATGTCATGAATGGATTTCCTAGTGGATTAGTAAGAGGAATTTAATCATAGGGATATTAAATTGAGAATTATGTATTTGGCATATAATTCAGTATTTGGAAAACTTAATCAACCTTCTTGCCAACTTTTAACATGCCAGTCAAAGGATAGTCTAGTTTTAATGGGGTAACCAGAGAACATTAAAAAAAAAGAATAGAATTTAATTTCATATATATTTTTGGTAGGATTATAATTTTTATTTAAGTCTATCTGCCATTGTAAAAAATGTTCCAATTAACAGTTATTTCAGTGACAGAGTATATTAAATTACTATAATGTACTACTGTTTAGTTTTTTTTATAGTAGATTTAATTATAATTCCAAGATAATTAATTTGTGAATTGTCCCAAATAAAATTCTTATAGTTTCTTAAATAATAAACTTTTATATTAATAAGTAAAGTTTCTGTTTTATCAGGGTTAAAAATTTAACCTGACCATTTTTCAAAGTAATTCATAGAGTTCATTAATTTGTCTATTGAAGCTGCAATATCACTACTTTTTATTAAAATGTCATCTGCAAATAACTGAATTTTACAGGAATAACTTTCAGCTATCAAGAATCCCTGGATTTTGCTATTACGTCTAATAAAGTTTGTGAAAGGTTCAATTGCTAGAGCAAATAACAGAGGTGACAAGGGACAAAACCCTGTTTTGTACCTTTTAATATTTTGAAAGAGCTAGAAATAAAAGAGACACTTTTACTAAAAGAGAATGAGTTAATATATAGATTAATTTTAACATTTATAAAATCTACAGAAAATTCATATTGTTCAAGTACTTTGAACAAATAATTCCAACTAATACAAACAAAAGACTTATTTATTTCTAGACTTATTATAGTTAGTTCTTTTTTGTTTTTTAGTCAGATCTATTAAAGTATTAAGGTTTATTACGTTATCCTGAACCTTTCTATGTTGTATAAAATCAGTCTGATTATCATTTATTAATCCTGGCATAAGGTTCTATCTTTTTGCAAGAATAGACATAAATATTTTATAATCAGCATTTAATAATTAAATAGGACAATAAGAAGAACATAAGTTAGAATCTTTATTTGGTTACAACATAGGAGAGATCAGGGAATATTTCCAGGAGGGGATGGTTGACAAATATTTAACATGTTCAATAAGTTTTAATAGGATATTTAAAATATTTTCTGAAAATAATTTGCATAATTCTGGGATTATACCATCAAGAACAGGGGCATTATTTAGTTTAAGATTATTAATTAGATTTTTTAAATCCTTAAAAGATAATGATTTATCAATTTTTGATCTTTGTTCTTTGGTTATTTAAACCTTATAGTGTCTTTCAAAAAGTCATCGGGTATGCTGTTGATTTCTAAGTCTGTCTCTTTTTTAAAATTATTTCTTCATAATATTTCCTAAAGCATTTTAGTATGCCTTTTAAATCAGTCACTTTTTTTATTTTTATCACCTTGTTCAGAAATGTTTTCTTTAATATAATTAGTATTTTTTTTCTTAGCTCTAACAGCCAACATGTGTAAGCTTTCTTGGTTTATTGAGTAATTTTGTAATTTTAATTTTTTCAGATTTATTGATACATAGTGAAGTACATCAATATATTTCTGATTTAATATTTTCAGCTCAGTGTTTTTCCAATTTGTCGTATGGTTTTAAACTGTATTTCAATGTATCTATATAAGACTACAAAGACATCAACTCCTTATCCCACTCTTTTTTCCTTATGTAACAACTTTAATGCTTTCATATACATAAGCTTTTAAAGAATACCAAAGAATTACTTCTGAAACTTCATTATTATTAATTTCAACCTATTTATCTATTTCTTTTAGACACCATTCCTTAAAGTCTTTAAAGTTTTACTATATAAGCAGGGATTCTCTGATAGTAAATCAAATTACTTGGCTTTAACGTTAATGCAAATGTAATAGCATTGTGGTCAGATAAAAGACATGAAGTTATCAATACATCTTTAATTTTATTAAAAACTTTATCAATGTGTGTCTGGGTGCCAAATCTTTAAGAATGATGTGGAAAGTTAAGAGAGTTAGTTGATTTAATATCATAGGTATCTATCAAATATTGAGAATTAATAAAATGATCTAAGTGTTTAGTTACTGAGAATAGCTTAGGAATTTTAATAGCTGTGTATTTGCTAGAAATAATGTTGTTAAAATCTCCTGCAATAATCAATTTCCCTTTTGTATATAAGTTTTTTGTCAATTTCTACTACTGTTAAACCCAACATGCCATTTTTATCTGTATAGGTATTTAATGCTTTAGGCATATGTAATTAATTTCTCCAAGGATTAAGAGTGCCTCTCCTTTTTGATTTAAAATTGGAGCTCACAAGAGTTGAATAATCTTTTAACATCACTCTATCTACATCTTCAGATAATATATATTTTTCTTGTTTGAAAATTATGTGAGAGCTATGCAGTTTTAAATATTCATTTAATCTACTTCTCTTCAATGGATTGTTAAGTCCATAGCTGTTTAACGAGAGACAATTATATGCCAACATTCACAAGAATATGTAAATGTACTGATTTAAGATGATTAAGCTTAAAATACAATAACCAAGTACTAATAATTGTTGTTATGGACAGATACAAAAAAGCAGAATTTCAAACTTATATACATTCAAACCTCCCATCATGGAGTGAACATTCCCTGATTTGATGATATAATCATGCAAATCACACATCAGCCACCCCATCCCAATGTCACCAAGCTAAACAGTTGCTACTGCTTCTTAATTTGAAATATTATTAACTATAACTATTTAGAGCATACTCAAGTCAATAATATAAATTATTAATTTGTGAAATAGTAATGTTTAACATCATAGAAATATAAAGTTGGAAATGTTAATAATAAAGAATTATATTATTTATTTCTGAATATATCAAAATATTCCAGAAATAATGCATTTCAAATTTCTCTATTTGATCAAGAAGTTTTATATAGTTATTTCTTCTAATTAAACCTACTATAGAAAATGCAAGAAGTAGCCTAGTATTTAGGTACTTATATGGAAGAAATAAATAAAACTGACATTACCTATAACACAGTAACCTAAATATATCATAACACCAATGCATATCAAGATCAAATATCATAAAACTTTTAAAACTCATTTAATAACGTGTGAAAAGGTAAAAGCAATATTCAGAATATGGAAGCATAATTAAAAGTGCTGCAATTTAAAATTACATATTTGTGTATATTGTATGCACTGATACATGCATAATATATTTACATGGATATGCATACATTTAACTGTGTGTATGTATTTGTAAATTATGAGTAAATACATGACATGTATATTAACAGTTAAGAGAGTGAATATGCTCTCAGTATCTATGCATGAGAGTAAATATACAAATGAGTGAGTGTTTTTAAGTGAATGTTTTGCTTCTATTATGAATGTATGTATGTTACTATCAGTACCTCTAATACTTGGAATATATATTTAACATCTAACTTCTATACAGGAAGCATTTTTTATGATTATATTTTAAGTGTCATGTACTTACATATTTGCTTATATTACTTTTCATTGCAGTATTCTGAACTGTATGGATCAAGTTTTTGTATTCATCATACCAACGTGAGATGAAAAAATGCTTGAAATGATTTAAAAGTCAGTTTAGTATTAAATAAATTTACATATTTCACTAACAAATGCAGAACATTTCAAAGAGTTATATCTGCTCATTAATATTATTTTCGAATAATTAGCAAAGTAACTCTGAGTAATTAAGGTAACAGGTGTTGAGCAGATTGAGGTGTTTTAAGCATCTTCTCCTCTAAACTGTATCATATAGCACAGAAGACAGCAGCTTATATTAAAGTATGCGTACAGTAATGTATAAAAATGCTGTTATATGCAAATTATATCTATAGAGAAGTCAAATAAATATATTTCTCTCACAGCAAGTTTATAATCACTGTAAATAGTTTCCAGTCAAATGTCTGTAAAAATAATTTCATATAAAGACAAATTTTTAGCAACCAGTGTGCAGTGGTGTGAATCATATTTTATCAAATATAACATATGCTAGCTTCCTGCATGCTTGTTTTCATTTGCATTTTAGTAATGAAGTATTCCCTGTATTTAACCTTGCAGTTTTGTTGCATTGCACAGCTCTTTTGGGCATCACATCAGGTGTTAGATTTCACAATTGCATTTCATGGAAAGCATTAGAACAACTGAAGTAATACCAAAAGGGTATGAGGGTATTTAGTTTTTGTAGGCAGTAAGTTATACCTTGTGTAAATACATCTGTAGAACTCTTACCTAAGAATAGACAAGTGTGATCTCTATAAATATGTATTTCAGTTTGAGTGTGTTTTTGCATGTGGATGCCCTTATTTATATAAAATTGTAATGTAACATAATTTACTTAAATACAGATGCTTAATCTGTATCTTACCAACTTTCAGATGATTAATAGCGCTCTAAAACAATATTTTAACACACTGCCAGATGTTAAGTATGGCACATGTCATTCTCTGTTTATTATGCTATCAGCTTCATTCATGCTATGCATTTGTAAGTATTCTGTATTCCACCAACAGTCTTGATGCTTAACTACATCTTTGTATTGTATCTCAGGTATTCCATTATCTGTGGATCACCCATGAATCAAGTGCTTGTTATATTTTATTATGAGATTAAACCTCTAGGTGTGCCACTGTCTGTTGCAAGAAGCAGATCAGGTATTTTATTTAATGAAACTTTATAATCTTGTGAAGACTCTGTATTCTGAGGGAGCCCAAGTAGAAAATACCAGAACAATGCAAACGTTAGAAAATGTCAGAAATATAAGACATAGCTAGCAAAGAAGTTAATGGTTTGTACTTGCATAAAAGAAATATGGATATGAAACAATATATTAGGTCAGCGACAATAATGGATCAGTTAAGGAAAGTAACCTTTTAAAATATCAGGACTCACAATGCCAAGTCCTGAAATATTTAGACTGAATAATCAAAAATCCAGTCTGACCATGTGTAAATATTTCTATGTACAATATAAAAGGCAGCATGTTACAGAACCAGAAAAACTATAGAGGAAATTCCATTGCTGTAATGGGTACTTCTTAGTTTATCAAAAGTATTCTGCATAACCTTTAACTATTTATTTCATTATTATTAAAGTTCTATTAGTTTGTTCACCTTCTTTCATGACCCATTAAAACTAGTAATATTGTTTTAAACAAGCATTTTCATCACTATAAGTGACATATTCCTCTGTACTGTGATGATCAGCTGTATGAGTATATTACATTTCCACTACAATTATATGAAGGATACAACTTTCACTGAACTATGATTAGGATGGCCATTCATCTGTTTTCCTGAAAATGTATTTTCTGTGTATTATCTTAGTTGTCTGCACATATCTAACATATGTAGGAATATTTTTCCTTTCTTTTTGCTTGTTTAGATAAAATAAAATATGTGTGCTAAATGAATCAGTTAAGAGAAACGACTAGGACCACCTTCTAAGTGTATCCATCCAGATTCATAAATTTCTTGAACTCATTCTGACTCCTTCCTCTCAGAGATGCCATGTTGCATATATCCTACCATCTATTGTCCATGGGTATTAGTGTGTATTATTGATATCATGTTGCCCCTTACAAGCCTAGACAGACTATCTCATACCTGCTACTTTACAACTTCATATCCCAAAACTGGATTCACCACATTAATCTCAATATCTACAAATCAACAGATAATGTAGGTATCACATACAGTGGATCTAAAAAGTTTATACACCCCTGTTAAAATGCCAGTTTTTTGTGATATAAAAATGAGACCACAATAAATAATTTCAAAACTTTGCCCACTTTTAATGTGACCTATAACCTGTACAATTCAATTGAAAAACAAACAAATTTGTTAGGGAAAAAGATATAAAAAAATAAAAAAACATTAATGTATTGTTAAATAAAGCCATAACAAGAGATATGTAAAAAGAGGAAGAGTCTAAATATAGCCCAGACAGAGTTCAGAAATCATTCAACATTATCTCGCATTCATGGTTATGGAATGTTTAGAGATGTATAGAATACACCAAACATTGATCATTTACATTACTGTGACTATGAAACCATTACAAACCACTTTGTAGCTGAGTCCCGATACAGGATAAATTATATTTGTCACCACTGTGGTAAATGTGGACTAGAATACATCACAGAAACCTTGATTAATCAAGACTCCAGGTGATGATAAATTATTTTTTCAAGAATCTTACCAATAAGAGGAAAGTTTGAGACTGGTGAATAAGTAACAAGCTCATCTGTGTACAAACCTACAATTTTAAGAATGGTAGAAACTAAAGCCACATTTAACTGAAATGGCAAAAAAATCTTCTTAATGAAGTGGTGACAATCTTATAATGAAAAGGGCCAATGACCATTAACAATTCTGTCTTAAAGTTCATTAGACACAAGTCCTAAAACCATTTGAAAATTTAATAATAGAGGATGCCAAACATCAATGTCAGTAATAGCAAAGTATTTCCAATAAGGTTGCAAGATCAACTCTCAAAGACTAACTGCAAGTCCAGTAGGGTCAGTAAGTGAGAACAAAGATGCAATACAGGCAGTCTTGCATAAAAATATTTCGCAATCATTTTATGTTATTTAGAAGACAATGCTTGTTGGTTAACCAGACACCTAGGATTACAAAAGTGTCCATCTGCTTGAAACAGGGCTGTTTGTTGACTCAGAATTAAATTTTTAAAGGTAAATGGAATTTTTTTTTTACTATTGATCTCTGTGTAATTAACAGATGAATATCTGTCTAAGGCAAGTTCATCTTCCAATGGCCCTGAACACTGTCAGTTCTGTTCCAGTCTATGCCTTCCTCAACTGTGTAATTTATATTGACTTAACTTCAGCATTTGACAGGGTCATACACAAAACACTTATCAATAAATTAGTGCAACTAGGAATTGATGTACTCTTGATAAGATGGATAGCTGCATGGCTTACAAATAGGATATGAGATGTATCAACTGGACAGATGAAATCCTTGGTTACAATTAGGGTGTCCCACAGGGCTCTGTCCTAGGCCCTTACTTGTTTTGATTGTATCTTTCAGACCTTTTCCATCTGAGGTGTTCTACAGTCTATACTCAGATGACCTGAAATTGGGTAAACTGATTATAAGTGTTACAGATAAGGCTTGTCTGCAAAATACTAAATTGAACATTTGGGCACAGGAGAATAATATGCTGATAAATACATCAAAAACTAAGCATATGAGATTTGGAAGACATAAACTGAAAGATGAATATTTAATACAGCACCAGGGTATATGGATAGATTCAGCTATGTGTTTTTTTAATCATATTAACCAATTGGTTTGTGAAAAACTGAAAGTCTGCCACCTTAGCCAGATAGAATCTTGTAAATAATTCTATGTGATTTGTAAATATTAATATAATCCACAAGCTGGTTTTACAAATGTAAAAGAGAACTATGTGTTATGATTAAACTATATGTTGTACTGAGCTTCAAAATGTAACCACAGTGGACTCTGCTGGAAGAAAGCTGATAAGTCAAGCATTGTATGACTGTTTGATCTCAAACTCAGAGACATAATGTCTGGACCAGAAAATCCTTTCTATTGTTTTTAGACCAGAGTTAATTGCTAGATTTTACATGTATAATGTCTTTTTTGCTGTAGCTTCCTGGCCAGGTGCAAGATCAACAAACTGTTAAGCTTTGAGTTTCTGTTAGCCTGGGAAATTAAACCAGAGAAGCATCAAGAATGATGTAATCTAAAATGAGTCAGCAGTGATGTATTATCAATTTAAGACTTTCTCAGAGAGAGAGAGAATTAGAGCATTTTGCATTTGTCTTCAGAACTGACATCTTCTCACCAGTACTCTGCCTTTGCTCTGTATGCATGTAAGTTATTTAGAACATTGTTTCTCTTAGAAATAGATAGAAAATAGTAAGTTTAGTCTAGCCATTTTCTATATTTATGTCAGACTATTCTACAGTATTATTTTAAGCATTTTCCTGTGTCTGAACTCTTGACTAGCACTGTATTGAATTGAGATTTGTCTTGAGTTTTTATTATTTACTATTAAATATTTTTAAACCTTTCAACTGTGGCTGTTTTGTGTAGAGACTGTGTAGAGATAATTGAATCTCTAATGTACATTGCATGTATATAGTGATACTGCCCAAGCCGCTCCAATAAGCCTTGCTGTTCATCATACTTACAAATTGGATAATAATAATATTGCACAGTAAAACTGGACACTCTTTGGTAAAGGCTTTATTAGTAGCTAATATTAGTTGTTGGCAGAGATGTCTACCTTATAGCCTGGGCAGAGAAGGGGGCATAGTTGGAGAACCTGTGCCAGCCTTCCACAGGAGTGTATGTGTGTTGTACATAACTCATATCTCAAAGTGTGTGTGTGTCAGCTACTTGGGAAGGGATACAAACCACTGGTTGGACAGACAGGGTGCTGGAGGTTTTAGCTTGACCACTAGGCTGTACACAATAGCCATGCCAGTGGGAAATCTTATTAAGGATATGGAGAGAAAGGGAGAAACCAGCCCTGGACTAAGTGTGATCTCTGTGTGCTCTTAAGGGAAATTGTACTTTACTGTGTGTGTACTTGTTATCCTTCGCAATGTGGACACCCCTCACTGGTGTTAGTGGTGAGGATTGAGGCTCCTTGATTACTGGGCCAGTGCATGGGTGTCACATGGTTAATGATAGTTATAGAACTATAGGTTGCATAAAAAGATTTATAAAGTCTAAGAAATTAAAAATAATGAAGTCATTGTTTGTTAGTTACATTAGACACAAACTTGAGTATGGAATAACAATTTGGAAACCCTATAAGAAGACAAGCATGAGTAAACTGGAAAGAGTACAGTGGAAATATACCAGGGGCATCCATGGATGTGAAAATTTAAGTTATTATGAAGGACTAAAATGTCTGAACTTGCACAGTGTCTCTTACAGATATCTAAGAGGTGATCTTATTCAGGTATATAGAGAATTTAGGGATAACTGCCTCTGGGAATGTTTGGGATTATTAAAAAGTACTAGAGAATCATCAGACAACCTGTGTTGAAGTTCCATAAGAATGAGAAGTGTACTAATTGGCTGTCTGGCAGAGTAGCTGATGCATGGAACAGACTACCAAATTACATTAAAGCAAGCACTAGTTTAGATATTTTAAGAACAGCCTGGACACTTATTATGGGAACAAGTGTTTTGGTATATTGGCAAGCTAGATGGGCATTTATGCCCATGCTTGAAATATTTGTATGTCTGTATGTATGTATGTATGTATGTATGTATAGTCCAGACATATGGAGAATATGGGAGATTGTTGTCACATGTAGTACACAACCAGTACTTGCCAGAAATTCCTTCAGCTCCTTCGGTGTTCCTGTAGGTCTCTTGGCAGCCTCTCTGAACAGTTTTCTTCGTGTCTTTTCATCAATTTTGGAGGGATGTCCTGTTCTTTGTAACATCACTGTTGTCCCATATTTTCTCCACTTTTTGATCCCTATCTTCACTGTGTTCCATGGTATATACAATGCTGTGGAACTTTTTTGTACTCTTCTCCTGACTGATACCTTTCAACAATGAGATCCCTTTATTGCTTTTAAGCTCTAGTGAACCATGGCTTCTGCTGTAGAGGCAACTAAGTAAATGTCAGGAAAATCTTACTAGGACAGCTGAACTATATTTTGGGTTAATTAGAGTCTCTTTAATTGATGGAAGGTGTGTACCCAAGAAGACTGAATGTTGTAATTAAATCAGAAGTTGCTTCAACAAAGTATTATTTTAAGGGTGTGCACATTTATGCAACCAGCATATTGTACATTTTTTATTTTGTATAATTTTCCCCTAACAGATTTGTTTGTTTTTCAATTGAATTGGACAGATCATAGGTCACATTAAAGGTGGGAAAAAATTTGAAATGATTTAGTGCGGTCTAATTTTTTTATATCACAAAAACCTGGCATTTTAACAGGGGTGTGTACACTTTTTATATCCACTATAAATTGTCATCTGTTTCTTCTCCTTCACAGGTGATCTTTCATTTAAAGTCAGGCCAGCCCATTACAGCTAGAGATGTCAATACAACTAGAGCTTTGAGATGCCAGGGTATTCCCCCTACATGTTATTCATCAGACTCATTGAGAATAGGCTGAATGTCAGATTTGGCACAGGAGGATTATTCTGTGCAAGTTCTGAAGATAAAAGACAGATATGCTTCTGATGCATTCCAATCGTATATCACAAAATAATCATAGTATTTTACCTTGCAGGTAGGAAGGTTCTTCTGGTCAGAGAACACTTATTTATTTGAAGAACAGCATTGATGTCATCAGTGGATAAAGATGGCTGAAACCTTCAAGTGAGCAATCCACTGTTGCAGTTATCCTGGGTTGTCCTGTGCGCAGGTTTGGAATGTCTGGCAGCATCTAATTAATCAATGGCCCAATCCCAGAATAATACTCCTTCATCTCAAGGGAAATAATTTGATGAGTGTACCCAAAAAAGATGTTATAGGCCAAAATCTTAAAGGAAGCTGATTCTTTAGGTGTGGATGTTTATTTATTTTATTTGACATTTGGTTACCAGGAAAGTCCAACTGGGTGAGAATCCTTTTTTAAATGGAGACCCGGGGAGAAAAGCTTCAATACAGAGAAAAAAAGGAAATAAATATGTAGCTTTTAAAACACTGCCAACAAAGAAAAGTCAAATTGCAGATAAACCCAGAAAGAAAAGGCATATAAAAACATTTGTACAAGGGAAGATAAAGACGCAAGTATGAACATAGCTAACAAACATATAGTTTTGTACATAGAAGATTCACAAACATGTTTGTAAATATACATTTGCATAGGAAGTTTAACAAAACATGGTGCATAGGATAATTTCATAGGAGGCATGCTTGTGTCATGATGAGATTATATAGATGAATGTGATGGGAGCAAAAAAGACTTGAATAGTAGGTCATGCTAACTGAGTAGGTACAGAGATCTTCATTTATTAGAAGTAGTAAAGAAAGGTTGTTAGAACTAGTGAAAAAGCAAGGTGAAGGGTGAAAGTGTGGGAAGGCCTGGAAGAATTAGGAAAGAGGTAATAGAAGTAGATGGTAGGCCGATGGTTTAGCACAGGGAGATGGAGGTTAGGTTGATTACAGTAGGGAAACATAAGCTAGAAGAAGGAAGGGTGGAAATAAATTAGTAGAGGAGATAGTTGCAATTCAGATAAAGGTAGAAATAAGAAGGTAATTGGGAAGAAGGTAGGAGTTAAGTAATTGAACTTAGGTTAGAGTGAAAATGGTGGGACTCAGCTTGGTTTGGAACAGTGATAGGTGCATCACCTAATCAGGAAGTCTTTTAGTTTAAACTTGAATTTCTTGGAGTTAGAGGTATCTAAGGGTAGTACTTTTCATTGTTTGGTAACCGAGTAGTATAGACATTGTCTGGCAGTTTTATTTCATTTATATAGAGTTAGATGCTCTTTGTCTTCAGAGTGAAGACCTTGGTTAGGTGTGTAGATTTGAAGTATTGATTTTAAGGCAGTGCAGGCTGCTGGATTGTACACAATTTTATGGGCAGTTGTCAATTGGGTGTAGTTAAGATGAGGGAATTCTAGCTAGTAAAGGGGAGTAAAAGCTGAACAGTGGTGCTTAAAATATGATATGCTTGTTGCAAATTTAGCGATTTTGTTATAGAAGGATTCAAACTTATTTTTAGTGTAGTCTGAAGGTTGGCTAAAATAGGGGCACCTTATAGTAAGAAGGGTAGCAGGTAGGTTGTGGCTAATGTTGTTTTGGTAGCTGTATCCAAGAAATGTTTGTGCCAATAAAGCATCCCTAATTTGATATGAGATTTTTTGATGGTGTTATGTATATGAAGGTCAAAGGTAAGTTTATTGTCTATTGTTACTCCTAGTAATATGGTATATGGGACTATTTCAATTTCTATGTTATTTACTGAAAATATTTTAAAGTCAGTTGAACTTGCCACTGGTGTAAAAAGAGGGTCTATATTAGATAAAAGAAAGTTTACCTTACCGGACCCTGACATTATCGAAAATCCCGGAACTCGAAACTGCAATTGTGGGGGGCTGCATCCCCCTCACCCCCCCGCTAAATATATATTCCAACTCTGAGATCACACTACAGTGAAGAAAGGGCAAATATTCCCATCTTCACTGTACTGCGATCTCACAATTCCGGTTTTCAGGTTCCGGGATTTTCGCTCATGTTAGCGTTCGGTAAGATAAACTTTTGTTTATCTAATATAGACCCTAAAAAGAATGGGTTTGGTTTTGTTGGGATTGAGTAATAGTTGTGCATTATTGAGTGAGGACTCAATGGAGGAGAAGGCAGTTTGTGTTATTTGTCTGAGGTGTACTATCCTGTTGGATGAGGAGAGGAGAGTTGAGTCACCGTGTATTGGATTAGGGAACTTTATCAGAAGGCAGTATGGAGGTTATTTATGAAAGTGTTAAAGAGGTGTGGTCGAAGACTGGATCCTTGTGCGATACCCATTTTCTCGGTTATATATTGAGACAGACTTGCCATTTTACACATTGTTGTCTTCAGATAGGTAGCTGGCAAACCACTGTAAAGAGGAACCAAAAAGGCAAAGGGAAGAAAGTTGCTGTAAGACTTTGGGGTGTGAGACAGTATCAAAGGCCTTCAACAGATCAAGAAATAGTGCTGAGGTGAGTTGGCTGGAGTCCCTTGTTTTAGTGATTGAGTCCATGAAGGATATTATTGCGGTTGTTGTACTATGAGCAGGTCTAAAGCCATGTTGTATTGGTGTTAGTAGCTCATTGTGGATTAGCTGGTCAAGGAGTTGTTTGTATGCACATTTTTCCAGGAGTGTGGAGAGAGGAGATAGGATGGCGATGGGGAAGAAATTAGATAATTCAGCAGATTTACCTCCTTTGTGTAATGGTATTGTGATTGATTTTTTTTTTCAAAGGCAGGGGATGTGGGATTCTAGGATTGATCTGTTGATGAGCATACTGACTGGGTAGGCAAAAGCATTAGCAGCAGTTTTCAAGTATTCGGCAGGAAGATTATCAACGAAAAGAGAGCAGGGTTTTATTTTATGTAGAAAGTTACATATATAGCTAGTAGATTCATAGGTTCATAGGTAGGTACTAGGCTATTAGCCCTAGGGCCTATATAAGCCTAGCCAAAAAGGTACCCTGGCTTTCGCCACCCAAGAAAATTATTTTCCTGTGCCCCTGTCGAGCAGAGCAACATAAGTGATCCCTAGGGTGAATTTCCTATTTCCCATCCAATCATCAAGATTTTTCTTGAATAGTGCTAATGAGGAGCTCTATTTGGCATAGATCGGTAGTCTGTTCCAGAGTATGGGAAGTCTCTGGGATAGGAAGCTATCCCTCCTGCATGTTCTGTTTATTGTGGTGACAAGGTTTAGGTCCCTAGAGCGTGTAGCTTGGAGGGATTGGGATTTCTTTAAGTGGAGCATGTCCAACAGCTTTGGGTTTGACATAGCTTTGATTCAGGATATAGTGATAGTTGGAGGTTTAGAGGCCATAGCAGAGATGTTTTGAGTAGATGGCATGGTGTGTGGTATGTTTGGATGACTGAGAGAGAGGTGAGTTGTGATTATCTATGGGGTTGAGAGTATGGGGCATACTGGGATCATTGACTAAGTTAGGTATACTATCTATAAAGTGGGTGTTACAGAAATATGAGATTGGAGGTAGAGATTTGTCTTTAAATGGGGAAGGGTTTTGTTTGGATCCTGTTGTAAGAAGTGATGAGACAGTAGACCAAAACATTTGGGGTTGTTTTTGTGGTCAAGTTAGTTGTGTAAAGTATTGTTTCTTATTGTTAGCTATATGTTTTTTTGTCTGATTCCATAGGTATCTAAAGTTTGGAGAGTTTGGTCATTTTTGTTCTTTTGCCTTTCCTTCTGAGCTTTGTTCTGTTTGCTAGTATTCTTTTTTTGGTGTACTTTGTTATAAAAGGGGCATGACTGATTTTTGTTCTTTTTGTTTGGAGAGGTGCTAGGCTATTAAAGGTGTCTAAAAATAGTTTGCTAAAGTAGTTAACTGAATCATCCAGGGGCAGCATTTTCGGAATGGATCAGTTTAATGATTTGAGAATATTAGTAAAGAGTTGCTGATTGAAGTTAGTTAGGTTATGGGAGGTTTCATAATTATGACCTTTGGTTAAATGGGAAGTTGTTCTATATGCATATGTAGGTAAGTGGTCACTTAATGTGTCTAGGATAGTACTGGAGATGGAATAATTATTTGGTTCTATG
Source organism: Protopterus annectens (assembly GCF_019279795.1). Taxonomy (NCBI): domain Eukaryota; kingdom Metazoa; phylum Chordata; order Ceratodontiformes; family Protopteridae; genus Protopterus; species Protopterus annectens. The sequence goes on from NC_056735.1 coordinate 475,028,837, forward strand.
ACTAGGATCCATACTAGAATTGATTCTTGGTTGTTACATTTAGGAATTCTATTTGGAGTTGTAATAAGTTGTGCGAAACCAAGGAGATTTATACTACTGTCTGGAAAGTCTGAGATTAAGCTTTGCCAGTTGATATTAACATCACCCATAATAATCATTTCACTGGATATATTTTGAGACAACCAAGACAGAATGTCCTCTAGTATGGGAGTGCTGTGACGCAGGGGGTTGTACAGAACTATGATACAAAGTTGTTTAGTGTTGTTAAGTTTTAAGAAGGCTACGAGGAGTTCAGCATTACTAAATTTAGGAACTGGCTTGAAGTAGGTTACTAATGTATATGAGTTGGGATAGATTAAAGCTACCCCTTTTGCTTTTTTATGAGTCCTGTCAGATCTAATTGTATTGAAGCCTGGAGGGAGTGGTTCGGCATCATGTATATTTGGTTTTAGCCATGTCTCTGTGACTGCGAGTATGTCAGGGGTATTTTGCAATAGCCATATATGGAAGTCTGTTATTTTATTATAAATGCTATGTAGGTTTAGTGTGACTAGAAATAGATTGTTAGAAGAGGCTCTATTATAAGACAGAGATGTTGGAGTAGGTCCTGGGTTTGGGTTAATGTCCCCACACTGGGGTAAATCTAAGAAATTATAGGAGTAATGGTAGGTGCTGATTTATTTTATATTAGCTTTTAGTTTTGAGAGGAGTAATAGTTCAGAATTAGAGTAGGGTTGCAAAATTGTATGTTTTATGAATAGAAGGGTGTATGATGTAAATACACTAGTTGATATATTAGAGTAGCTTTTGGTTTGTATGTTAAGACCTATGTCGGATGTGATGAATGCTTTGATAACATTAATTTTGTGAGTTTTGCATGCCATGCAATGTGTTAGGCATGAAAGGGATATTGTAAGACAGGGGAGGCAGGTTAACATAGGAAAGGGGTGTGCCATGTTAAGAGAAGCTAATAGGAGTATGAAGGGAAAAGAGGAAGTGAATGTGGTAGTGGAATTGTTAATGAGGTTGATGTGGCAGGTAAGAGGGTTGGGTGAGCTGTGGTGACTGACTGTGAACGGTTTGCCTAGTGGTGTGGTATTTTACAAGGCTAAGTGGAAAATGTGTGTGAGGCGGTGTTTAAGGGGATGTGTTTAAGGACAGTATAATATATAGCTGAACATTCAGATTTGTCTAAGCCTGATAAGCGTTTTGTGATAAATTGGAGTATATTTCAGATGGATTTATTTAACTTGCAGCTTTCTTTAATAATTAATAGTATGATAGCACACTATTTTGGCTGATTGGCACAAGTTGACATGTTCCATTGCAAATTTTATTGATTACCATTATTCTGTTCCTTGTTAGTCAGTCTGCAACGGTTTAATTATAAGTTAATAGATGTGCATTGGATTGATTGTTGAAAATGTACAATATATTCAATTGTGTTCAACAGTTAAGGTTGTACATCATTCCTGGCTGCCCATTTATATTTGTCTCCCTTCCATTCATTGTCAAATTCTCTGAAAACTAAGGTCTTGACTTATCTGACCTCTCGTTGCTACATTTATTAAATGCCTTTAGCACCATATTATGATTGTAACCGCTCTCTCTAAGATTAGCCATTAGTTCTGCAGATTTCTCTTTATATGTCTCATCATTAGTGCATAATCTAGATGTCCGAAAGAATTGTCCCTTGGCAAGGTTATCAAACATATACATGTGATGCATGCTGTCAAATGCTAGTAAGCTGTTTCTCCAGCATTCCTTCCTATATAGCATTGCATCTATCCAGTTATCTCCATTCTTCATTTTACGGACATCTAGAAAGTCTATGTTGGCATTGGACCAATTGACACTAAATCTTAAACAATCAGATACTTTGTTCTTGCCATTCATTCTAAAGCTATATCTACTGTGTACACAGTACTTCTTTGATCTTATTACCAAGCAGATTATAAGACTTTCTCTATGAGTTCAGACTTTGACATTATCAGCAGCATGTATGGAAGCAAACACTATCCTTTCCATGGGTGATTGGTTTCTGATATATCTCCTGTTCAACCATACATATGGTAATGTTTCCTGATATTTTTTATTGATAATGGCCTTTTCTCTTGATGTAGTTTTGATGTTACTTCTGCCTCCTTTTTGGTCCTTAAGACTATATTCACTAAATTAGTTTTCTGCCTCATCTAGTTATCTTATCACAACATGCTCCTTACTGCTATCACTTGGTGTGCTAATAGGAACACGGAGTGCTCTGAGCTTCTGATATCTTTGATAGTGTTAGGAATGCATTTCTTTCTGTGCTGATCTTACTGGGTAATTTTATAGCTAACTTTCTTAGTATGCATATGATAATCGTATTTCCAACAATAGCAGCATTTCCCCAGATGTTTAATAAACATGATCCTTTTTGCTTATCTTGTAGTAGGAAAGTTCAGCTATCATCTATGCTGACTTCTTGAAACTAAGCTGTGATCTTGATTTACAACCTGACTAAATACACAGTTAGCTAATCAGCTGTTAAAATATTCAGCGTATCATTTGATATTCTGATATGTACCATCTTATCAAGGTGAAAAATTCTGAGTTAAGTCGAATTTCATGTTATATTATTCAAGACTGAATATAATGGAACATTCCTTATCTCTTAAGCTTGTGCAATCTCAGAATTATTACATTTATACATTTCTAGACATTAGGATGTAAAAGAGTGTTCAGCCTCTTAACTCCCCCCCCCCAATTGTTTTTTATTGGTGTTTCCTAAGGAGATACTTTCTCTTGTTGAGTTTAGTGTTCTTTTTTTCTTTAACTATTTTTGGTGATATGAAGCCCAGTGCCTATTGTCATTTATTATTTATTTGACATTTGTTTATCAGGAAAGTCGAAATGGGCCATAAAAAACTTATTTTCAGTGGAAGCCTGGGAAGAAAAGCTCCACAAGACAAAACAGTTTGTATATGGACAAAATTAAAGAAAAAGATTAATGTAGTATTATAGATTTAGCTATTCACTTAACAGTAACTAAAAAAATCACTATAACAGTGGCACAATATATAATGCAATAGTTACCTATATAGGATATTTACAGAGTATTTTACATTTAGAGACTGTGGCAGTCATAAGGAAGATGTGAAGTCGTAGAGATGGTAGTTTAAGAGAAAAAGGAGAGGGTGTAGAAGTAAAAACATGGAAGAAGAGAGGTAGAATAAGAGGAAATAGTATATTAGATAAGGCAGATAGAGTTAAGAGTATGATAGAGGACATGAGAGCAAGAGGAAGAGGGAAAAGTAAGGTGGTTAAAGCAGAGTTAATAGTAGGACTGGGGGGAGGTGGAGGGCGTGATGATGCAGTTTGAGTTATCAACCTGGGCTTGAGCAGGAACATATCCAGGATTTAGAAAGGTGTTCCTTAAGTGCCTCATTTCCTTCATGAAATGTATTCATATATGAGAGAATTTATCAAAATTATAAGACAGAACTACATGGTTTCATAATTCAGAATAAATTAGTAATCTTATTAAATTCTAGCAGACTGTTCAAGCATCCTTCACTAAATCTATCACTTTTATTCATCGTACTCTAAAATGTTAATAGTGCAATCATTTTCTTTTGCAATCTGGGGAATTCATACATTTAAATTCTTTCTGATTTCTGCTTTCTAAACAAATCTTTCTGGTATCTACTTTTGTCCATTATCTTCAGTACTATTCGATTTACATTCACAGTTCTATTGTCTAGTCAGAAACCTGATCAATAAATCCACAGGTAAATAAATAAATGCATACATACATACATAAATATAAACATCCTACTGTCTGAGCAAGTGCCCATTCTCTAGGATACATTTTAAATATGTACAGTAAGTAAACAGAGTTTCTGTAATTCTTTTCTATGTGCATTTTGCATCACAACTGTTGACATCCACACACACTCAGAAAAGAATATTACCCCTTTATTCCATATCACTTGCATCAGGGTCACCAACTAGGGTGAGAGCCATTCAGGAAAACATGAAGGTTATTTGATGTGAGGGTCTGCTATGAATGCCTGTGTCACTGTGACAGCCTCCTGCTCTGTAGTATGTATGTATATATTCCCACACATATGCATTGAGAACTATTTACCATCACCAGCTTGGGAGCATCAAGCCCACATTCCCAGTTACAGGACGTATCTTCATTTTTGCCTCTGTTTAATTATGCAAATTAGTCAAACAACCATTTCTTCCACCATCAACTAGCAAGCTGATGTCAGTTATTTATTTCCACTTGTGCCATCTGATTCATCCAGAACCAAGCTGTTAATTAAACTCAGGACATCTGGGTCATAGTCAGGAGTTTATCCCCCCATACCATGCAGGTAAACTTAGATTTGTCTTTGTGGATCCAAATGTGAAGGCAAGAACTGTTATATTCCTGCTTAGTGCAGCGCAGGTCTCCCTTCACTCCTGCTAACCTCTCCTGTTCTTTGAAAAATTAAATGCCCATGTTTTTTGTCTCATGAACTTTTTGCACTGCTTATCAGTCTGGGTCTTTTATTTCACACTGTCCCTCATGCCAATTTCCATATCCCATGATGTGATCACATTACCCATAAGGATTAGCTATCATAAATCAAACATATCTAACTTACTAATAAATTTAGGAGCATAGAAACGATACCAGGCAAGCAGTTATAGGGACCATAAAATGCCTATCCATGCCCATCTCTGAGAAAGAATACTTGAAAGGTCTTGTTGCCTTTTTCAAGCATTTAAAAGTGCAAACTATCCACGTCAAGCAGGGAATACATGATAACCATGGGGTGAATTTGCATGAAAACTAAGACTAAAAGGGAAACTGAGGTAGAAATTTAGTTCATAGGCTATGAAAATATTCAGTTAGGATCTTATCCCTCCAGCAAGTCTTGCATGTCTGTTGGTGTAGATTTAGATCACAGGTGTTTGTATAGCCATTGCTTCAGTGAAGAAAATACTCCTTTCTGCTTCAGATAAAGAAGTTTTCCAGAGCAATGGAATCTCATAAGCAGACTTCCTTATTTTTTTTTCATTTTCTACACAGGAGTTTATGTTACATTTTATTTATAATGACATTATTTAGAGCTTCTTCTATTGTGCTAAATAATGTAAAATTTCTGTTAGCATATATATGATGCCGTATGCTACAGGACTGTAAAAGCATTTATTTATATAGCTTCTGCCAACCAGAGAAAACCTAATGGAATGCTATGACCCATTTACTGGTGTTGCAATATACTGTAACGGTTATCTTCTACGACACTAAACATTTCCAGCATGACCCTTAGTAATATTTGGGTGTAAACTTATAATTTAATTATATAAAATTTGATTTTATTATAATTAAATAAACAGTGGACATTGCATGATATTTCTGTGTGATGAATTTGCCTGATGTATTATTCTAGATAACTACTTTTAATTTCCCCATTTAGCTGAATATTTTCCATTGGAGTTAGCTGAGTCATTAAATCCAAAATAATATCAGCAGCACCACAGACAATGCTGCTAGCATAATAAATGTATATATATATATATATATATATATATATATATATATATATATATATATATATATATTTCTCTGACATATATAGATGAAAATATCTATATAGATATATAGATGAAAATCTATATATAGATATATTCTCTCTGTTTCCTCAGATTAGTGAAGGTATAGCATTATAGCATTCCGATTAAGGTAAAACATATGGCCATATTAATGTACAGCCTTATATTATTGAAATTTATTAGATGCCGCTACCCTGACATTCTTGAAAAAATATGCTGTTTTATATCGAAATCCTAATTTTTGATTGAAGTATATTTAACGATTTACCAACAGAAAGTCTGTGTAGGGCTCTATGTGCCTCAAAGCTGACCTTGACTTATATGTCAGAGCAGTCTTACTTTTTGTTCATTTTTGAAACCTTGTCAGAAATAAAAGATACTATCATAAAAGATAACAGGCAGAACATGTCATCTAGACAAAACTAAAGAGCACAGTGTTTATTATTGAGCTTTAAAAATAATACAAGGTTATCATATCATCCTGATAATTGAGTTGGCGTTCAGTGGGTGACTGAAAGGTGCACCTTTAAAAATTGATTATTGTTTAAAGGACATCACTGAAATGTTCCTGTATTGCTTAAAGGTATAAGATAAATCTTCCTGGTCAGAATTTCTGTGACTCTGCACACAGCACTATTTGTTTGTTTACTTCACTTCATTAAGTTGGTTAGGCATTACTGGGCAAATTCTATTTATGAATGGGATGGTGCAAGGCTAAGTATTATAAAGTAATAATAAGTAAAGCAAGTATTATAACATGTTAAACAAGTCTGTAAGCTACAGAAATGTTCTTTTATAAAGATAAGTCACAAACAAGAGCTAAATTGACTTCAGAATGTAAACAGAGGTGAAAAATAAAAATGTAATATTTCAATAACAAGTAAAGTTTAATTCAATCATATAAAATGAAATATTTTATTATTTACAGTTAAACATTTTATCTCCATTTATGCATTATTTACATCATGTTTCTATTAGAGCATATTCTATAATGATTAAACAAACAGCAATGTAGATGAAAAAGTTCTTAAGGGAAGCTCTCATGAAGAAGTATGCCTGAAAATGTTTAAAGGAGTTTAATAGTGTTGTTCAAGTTTCCAAATGAAGAATAGGGGAAGAAAGGTAAAAGAAAACAAGACATCAATAAAGAAGTAGGAAAATAGTTCAACATGTTATGGTTGGGAGGAGTAATACGAGAAGGAATGGGGCAAAGCAGACTAGACTCTATAAACAGAAACTGGAGTTTATAAATTTAGTAGGCAAAATTATAGGGTTAGGGTAAGGTCAAAATAACTAGTAAAACTGTAAAGAACAGGGAAAAAATTAAGCACCCAGAGTATAGGTAAGGACAGCAGATAACATTGACAGTTAAAATGGAATGTGTGATTATGTCTGTGATGACCCTGCACTGGCCCAGTAATGAAGGAGCTCAATCTTCACCAATAGCAACAGCTAGGGGATGTACACACTGGGAGGATTACAAATACACACACACACAGTAATGTGCAATTTACCTTAGTACACAGAGATCACAATCAGTCAGGGGATAGTTTCTCCCTCTTTCTTCAGATCCCCAATAAGACTCCCCACTGGCACAGCCATAGGGTTAAGATCTCAGCAGAGGGGCCAAGCCAAGACCTCCAGCACCCTCTCTGTCCAACCAGTGCTTTGTGTCCCTGCCCAAATAGCTGACACACACACACTTTGAGATTTGATTTATATAAACACACACACACACACCTGGGGAGGCCTGGCACAGGTTTACTAGCTATGCCCCCTTCTGCCCAGATTATAAGGTAGTTTCCACTATCACCAGTCCCTATGTATCAGCTACTATGAAGCCCTTACAGGGTGTCCAATTCTACTGTGTAATGCTGCTATTAATCCAAATGGTAGTTTGACCAAGACTTGCAAGGCTATTTAGGAGTGGGCTCTACAGTGTCACCAAATACATATGCAAGTCGCTTAAATATGTCTCACAAATATCAACCACAAAGATAGGTTTAAATATATTTAATAATAAATAATAAAAGAACAGGACAATACTCAGTAGCTCAACACAGTAACTTCAGAGTTAAAAATCAGAAGGAAAATTTTAAAACAACATTGCAGGACAGTCTCAAATGCATACAAAAATATCTAAACTAATGTTTACTGTTTTCCTATCTATATCTAAAAGAGATACTATGCCCTAAATTGTACTTAGAGAGCAAGGCAAGTGCAGATGATGATGATGAATGGATGTTCTTTCTAGGTCCAATACAAAATACAAAATGTACAGTCTTTCTCAGAGAGAGTTCTTAAATTAATATCAAATATTACTGCTATTTAGCTTGGATGACATCACTTTTTGTCACCTAGCTTCAGTTCCCAGGTTAAAACAGAAACTAACAGAATTTAACATCTCTGTGTTAAAAATACACATCTCTCAGATATTTGCAGATCTTGGGAACTGTAAAACAATAAAACACTGTTTACATTCTACACCTAGTAATTACTTCCCTTTCAAGACAATACAAAATATTATAGCTCTAGACCTTGTGTCTGCACTGAGACTGAGAGAGAACTTTTATAGCACAATTGTAAAGCAATCTAATTTCAACTTATTTTCTGTTCTAAGTCAGCAGGGCATGCTGTGGTTAAATTTTTGCTCAGTACATAACATACACTTCTGTATAAATCATATCAATATTCACAAATGACATAGAATTATTTACAGAAGGTAGAAGGAAGCTCAGTGCTGGGATCATACCTGCCTGGGAAGAGCAGCATATACATGTGGTCATGTAATCACGGGAATCTCAGATCTACTGCTGGTATTCTGTTCAGATCCATGACAAGGGCTAGCAGAGATAATGCAACAAGTGGAGCAGAATGTGAGGAGGGCATAAGGTTTAGGGAGAACGATGGAGTAGACGTTAAGTGGGGGGAGAGGTGATCATAGAATAATTGATGACAGCTAGCATTTGAAATTATGAGGTGATGGCCGGAAGAAGCTAGCTAGGAGAAAGATGAGTTAATGGGTAAAGAGCTAGTTAGAAAAGTAAATGATAATGTGGAAATTTAAGAAACAGAAGAGCAAGGCATGGATAACAGGAGATGGGAGTAGCTTATTAGGGTGGCTAGTAGTTCTGGATTAAGTACATATTTCAGAAATTTTATGATAGGTAGATAGAGCGATGAAGGACCATCTACATGATTCTGTAATCTAATATTCTGTATTCTGCTTTGAAGGATTTCAGGTTTAAGGAAGGAATAAAGGCATTGTGTATGTGACCTTAGTTAAAGATGCTGGTTAATGGGGGATTGTCAGAAAGATGTGTCTGAAACAGGGTACAAGACAGAGATGTGTATATTCCTCTGGCTTGTTTTAGGTAGTTATAGTTGTCTTGCCCCATAGTCTCAGCAGAATTTTTGAAGGGGTAAAGTTGGGGATAAAAGAACAGTGTGCATATATTTGCAGATGACTATCTAGTATTATTGAAGAATGTGCCAAAGCAATTGCAATTATCAGGAATAATAGATATATAGAGGCTATGAAGAGGACCCCATAACTCATGTGGAAGCCTACATATACCCCTTAAAATACCCTTATGGTATCGTGACTTGTAAGATACATTTAGGAAGCATGGGAAGGCTCAAAAAGGCCCCCGAGGTTGTTAACTTTGTAATTGCTTATGAACCTATAACTCCAGCCTTGTTTCCATCTGAAAATCAAATGGTACTTATTGGCAGTGGAAATGTAAAAAGGGCTGCTGTGGAGCTGCTGTGGCTGGGTAAGACAAGTGCTTTGAACTATGGGTATATCCACTTGTCAAGAATAAGAGGTACAAGAACTGGTAAATGTTTTAAGGGGGAGTGGGGCAGATGGTGGTTAAATGGACAAGCATCTGTGTAAAGGTGTGGGATGGAGGTAGTTAGGACTATGATATTGCCTCATGTAATTTATATGGGTATGCATGTTTCCTTTAGTTCAAATGCAAAAAAGAGTAACATTTGAAGGAAATAAATGATATGTTTGTATGGTGAAGTGAGAATTGAGAAGGGGTGACAGAGGGCAGAAAAGGTTGAAGAGGAAATGCATGCCTTAGTTTTGTAAGCATGTGGTGGTAGTGAATATGTCTCTGCATTTAAGAGTGATAGAATAGAACTAGTAAAGTTGGATGTTATTTGTGGAAGGGAGTTTGGGTAAGAGTGAAGGTATTCTTAGGAGGCTGGAATATGATAAGACGGTTAAGAAGTAAGATGAAGATATGGCTGATTGAATAGAAATAACAGATAGGATGTCTATAAGTCTATGGGAAGGAGCAGTCACAAATGAAAGATGAAAGGTCTGCCTGTGAGGATGAATATTTATTGCAGGGTGTAATTTAGGTGGCTTTCAATCTGATGTGATTAATGGATAATTTAAAATTGGCAATGGGAGAATGGAACTTAAAAGTTTAGTGTTTATGTTGAAGACAGAAAAGGTAAAAAGTAGGGATTCAATGAGAGGTAGTGAAAGGTACATGAGGTTGAAAAGGAAAGGAGTGGAAAAAGATCCAAATAGGATGTGTAGCTTTTATGTACACGGAGAGGTGAGAGAATGGAACTTGGGAAATTTTAGACAAATTAAAACAATTTTGGAGTACTGAAAAGTATTTCATGGAATAAAAAAGTTTTTTAGGAAGCAGCACTGGAGTCAGGGGAAGAGGTCTATAAGGAATGGAATCCATCTGAGAAAGATACTGGATGTTGTTACCTAGGTGGCATGACACCCTAAAAATGGGAGGAGGTGGTGGAGGTGATGAAAAGTGCAGGAAGTTTATGCAGACAGTGGCAGATCAGTTACGTGTATACTGACATTGCCCAGCAGTGATGGCCATGTGGGAACAGGCTTGAGGTTACGGAATAGTACTTTTAGCAAAGTTGCAGAACAGCGGTGATCTTCTTGTCCATCTGCAGAAGAAGAGGGAGAAGGGCTCTGGAGTTTTGAAGAATAGTTGAAAACACAAGCTGTGGCACAGGGTGCAAATAAACTGATGGAAGAGACTTGGAATAAAGGAAGAACTGGAAGCATTTGGTAGGAATCATTGTGAGCAGTAGTTGAAAAAGAATGTGACAGATAAGAGGAAAAGTTGGATAGGGGGTTATGGAGAAGATGGAGTATAGCAGGAAAATATAAACTTGAAAATGGGAAGGGAGAGGGAAGTGTCCGCGGTTCTGTTAGAAGGAAGGCCTAATGAGATGATGGTCAAGTAGTGGGTAGCTATATTATCCACAGTAACTGTAATGGTTGCCAGGTGGCTAAAGTTATTGGAATGATCTATAAGATAGCAAATTGACTAATATGTTTGAGTATGGTGCTAGGTGGGGTATAAATGAGTGGGACTGATTATTACACTAAGGGAAAATGTTATATTTTTCTGATGTTTTGAGGTTTGGATATAAAAATGTCTTATGCGCATCTAATGTATGCTACAGGGCTAGCTTTATGGCCTGTAAAGGAAGGAAGAAGGGAGTAACGCATATAAGAGAATGACATTTATTGTAGCTTTTTTAATAGTTACAACACTGTCATAGTGGTATAAGATCTGGAATGTCAGTGATGATTGGTGTATTTGTCAGGAAATGTTCTCTCTCTCTCTTTAGGTGCATTTATTAATTGATTAATCTTGCTGTGTCTGTTTTTGTATATGCATTTGAATTCAATAAAATGCATATAGGCAAAAAAAGGAAAAAAATGAAGATGAGCAAGTCATCAGCAAACCTAACTCAACACAGATACTCTACAAGCATGACCTGCAGTAATGTTTGTCACATTGGAGCTCATCTTCCATTAGGCACCCCTAAAAGTCCCACCATGTCTCCTATGGCATGATCAATTCCTAGGAGAGCCAAAATTTGTCTCACTCAGGAAATATACCAGATGATATTGGCCCAAAATCAGGTAGTTCATGTTCCTCTGAGACATGTGTGTGGTTATTTTTATGGAAAGGTCTTAGTAAGTTGTTATCTAATTGTGTACATACTAGCTGAAAATTAAAAAAAAAATCAAAGATCCATGGTGCTTTATGCAGCACAGTAAGCAGAAACTTCAGTATTAGAACTATGAGACTTGTTGAATTTCACAGTTATGAATATAACTACTACTGAATACATCTGTTTCCTATACCGAAATATATATATATATATATATATATATATATATATATATATATATATATATATACATACATATATATATCTATGTGTTTGGATATTCATGTGTGTGTGTGTGTGTGTGTGTGTGTGTGTGTGTGTGTGTGTGTGTGTGTGTGTGTGTGTGTGTGTGTGCGTGTGTGTGTGTGTATGTGTATCTAAGTCTATAAACTATATATCTTTATCTGTTTGTGTACACATGTGCCTCTTTAACTTTATGGGGGTTTTTTTTGGTATACAAAATGAAAATTGAGGGTATATGCATTACTGGTAATTTTCATTACATGGCTCTCCTATATATGCATTAAGGTAGTGAATGCAGCAGTTTACTCAAAGGGACTGTTTCTCCCCTGAAACGGAATTTCTGAGATCGTAGTCTACATTTATTCTTCTATTTCATTTAATATATATATATATATATATATATATATATATATATATATATATATAAATAACATTGTTCATTTTAATGCAGGGCACATCAGGTTTCAATAACAACTTCCTAAATATCACCTAAACCACTGTCTAGTTCCTTTTCTCTCATTCCACAGCTGCAGAGTAATCACTACCGTTCTGGGATTTATCATCTCCGACAGCTTAGTTATTGTACTTGTATGCCAGGCATGCTTCCAGTTACATTTCCACCCTGCCAATGAAGCTAGCAAGCACACTGTCAAAGCAATCAATCAATAAATGTCTTTGGTTAACTAGGCAAAACACAGTCATGGAAAATTCAGTTTAATGTGATCTTGCAGAGTACATATAACACTGTAGGGAAGTTTGATCTACATATTCATATTCTTTCTGTTTGGCAGATAAGACAGAGTTCATACATTAAGCTGTAGAGTGTATAAACATTAAAATGCATGGCAAAAATTACACACACATACTGAAATGTATACTTCTATCAATATCTATATATCTATATCTACATCTCTCTGTTTAAATACAGAGACAGGAAGAGAGAGAGAAAAAAATTATATAGATGTAAATATGTATGTAAATAAAATGGTATATGCAGCATGTGTGAACATATGCATTAGCGCACACACACACAGGCACACAAATAGGTAAGATAAATAGATAGACAGAGATAGATATTGACACATGCACCCATTCATGATCAAGGAAGTAAGCATAGCTAATGAATCTCTGTTGACTGTATTTGTGGAAAAGCAGAAATAATGAATCTCGAGAAAAAGGAGTTATGCAGTTAATCACAAACTGCAGATGGAAGCAAAAACTGTAATGGAAGATAATTAATACCAGTTATATTCAGGAAGATATGCTTACTCAGCAGATAAAAACTGCCTGTACATCTAACTTAACACTTTTCTGTGCATTAAATCAGCTGTGGTATATTTTCAAATTCTATACTTTCTTTGGCCCACCACACTCAGACTTGATTTTTTTCACTGTTTCTAGGCTTTATTAACTTTCTTGGGAAGACTAATTCACATAAATACAACTAATCTATGAGAAAAGTAGTTTTTTTTAATTAATTGTGACACTGAATCCTGTTTTAGATTTTTGGTGGGAATTACAAAAGTCTTCCATTTCCCTCATGTTCCATGACAGTATGTTTTTGTGTGTGTGTGTGTGTGTGTGTGTGTGTGTGTGTGTGTGTGTGTGTGTGTGTGTGTTATTAAAAGAAAAAAAAATGGCATAGGGAGTAATCCCTCTGCATCCCCTTAAAAATATTATACATAGCAACTCTACAGTTACAAAAAGGTAAAGAACAGGGGGAAAAAACTTCTAGAACATATGACCAGTTTGTACAATTCAATGTGCTGTAGTAAAACTTAGCACAACATCTAATTTTTAATCAATACTTAGTCAAAAAAAAAAAGAAAAAAAATGCAACTAGCAATTAGCTATAGACAATCCATAGTCTGAGACAAGGGGCGATTGATTTTAGTATGAGGAAAGTGCTTGTAAATCTGGTTAACTGATGATAATTTTAATCTCATGCTGCAACCAGAGATGAAGAAGGACAGATTCAATAGCAAACTGCCCTTTAACCCATGCAAATACTATCAACTAATTAGAAGAAATGTAAAGAAGAAAATCTTAAAATAGAAATAATCAAGAAAATACATTGACCAATAAAAAGTATATACAGAATTTGTCTACTCAAATAAGAGGTACTTAGTAGTAATCTTTGCTCTAGCAGTTTGTAAGGTATTGAGAGAAAAGCTATTCATAAAACATGTCATACTTGGCTGAATATTATAACCTACTAGTGCAACAGAAAGTCACATGCATCATATGCAATGTTGAAGGCTTCAGCACAGATAAAACCAATACAAAACCATTAGAAAATACACAAATGACTGCAGATGTCAAAGAGTGAAATTGTAAGTCACTGCACAACAGTGCCTGCGCCATGTATGCAGCTGAAATGGATGTGTAGGTAACACAATCAGTGAAGCACATCTGAAACATAACAAGCATTAGCACATGAAGATTGTGAACAAACAGGCAAAACATCAATAAAGAAATGGCAAATTAATGCAGCTAATTGTCTGCACTGCAGTCATTATTACTCATTCTTTCACTGTGTTAGTGAAATTCTAGCTAAATATTTATGTGCTAATCCCCCCCTTCATTGTTTCTTCTGTATATTATAACTCTTTACCATCCCCTCTTCTCCTTAATTCTCGTTCCTTTATTGACATCTTGCAACTCATCATTTTTGAAGAAAAAAAAAAAAAAAGATCTAATTTTGCCATCTTTTTGGCTGCATGATCCAGTCTGGTACTCCCTATCTTCCTTTAGTCTGACTTCCTTAATTCTGTTTGATGCAACAGAAAACAATGCAGGCCCTGTCCTCTTATTCATTTCACCAGTCTAATAAAATTGATTCGTAACCTCATAGCACTGGTAGCTTATTCTCTGGATTAAAATGCATCTGTTGAACAATGTCTGCAAAAGCAAAATTTGCATGACCATGTTAGAATAGCATGTCGCAAGTTGTCACAAAGAGATTCTTTGATAATTTGTCATATACCTCCTCGGTATGATGTATAAACACTCAGGGGAGGTGAAATGACAAGATTGTGAATATGTTGAGCACTGTTCCATCGAATACTGATAGTCCAAGGACAAGTCTCTGAAACAACTTTCAGTAACAGTAGAGCCCTCTTTACTTCACTGCTGTGTGAGATCATAGTATACACACATGCACACATGCACACACACACACACACACACACACACACACACACACACACGCACACACGCACACGCACACACACACGCATGCACACACACGCACACACACACGCACACACGCACA
Organism: Protopterus annectens; assembly: GCF_019279795.1. Taxonomy (NCBI): domain Eukaryota; kingdom Metazoa; phylum Chordata; order Ceratodontiformes; family Protopteridae; genus Protopterus; species Protopterus annectens. The sequence continues at coordinate 475,043,907 of NC_056735.1, forward strand.
CACACACACACACACACGCACACACGCACACACACACACACACACGCACAGACTCTCTCTTTCTCTCTTTTTCTCTCTCTCTATGTATATATAAGCAAATATAGTTGTTGATTCTCTTCCTTCATAGAAAAGACTTCTACCCTCAATCAGTTCTCAGACTCCACCACTAAATATCCTTCTGACCTGCAACTCCTTCTAAGTGAGTACCTTAGCCGATAGCATTGCCTACCCTCTCTCAATCCTTATAAATAGATGAATCCAGGAATTCCACATTCCCTATCTTTCTGGAAAAAGTCACACATTATCCCCCTGCACAAAGGAAGAAATTCAACAGATATTACTAACTTTAGAAATATTATCTCCTCTCTCGAAATACTTGAAAAATGTATTCAGAAACAATTGATAAACTATCTCTTCCAGGAAGAACTTCTATCCCTCACACAATATGGCTTCTGCACCTTTCATAGTACTAACCCTGCACTTTCAACCTATATAGTTACTGTCAATAAAGCTAGAGATAATGACAAACTATTCTCCTCCTTATTTCTAGAAGTCTAAAACCTTCGACACATTTTGTCACAGCAAACTTCTACTTCAAATGCCTTCATTAGGTCTCTCTCAGCCCACCCTTTTATGCTTCTAAAGCTACCTATCCAGCAGGTATCAGTCCATAAAATGGCACTCCGCCCTTTCTCCAAACCTCCCAGTCACCATCCATGTACCACAAGACTCTAACCTTGGTCATCTCCTCTTTAACATCCTCATCAACACTCACACATCCACAGAGCAGGCCTCCCTAATACTGATGCAGAAGACTCCACGCTCATTTACATATCTGACAAAATTGCAAATCTTCAAGAAATTACTCAAGAAGCTTTAACAGCAACTGAAACATGGCTTTGTAACTCACAACTCATGCTTAACCCTACAAAAACAAACTACTATTTTTCCTCAAATCCTTCTCCCATGAAAAAACAAACCTTAAAGTCCTCCCTATTGTAATACAAGAATTGAAGTCACTTCCCATAGCAAATTATTAGGGATGATAGTGGATGATAATCTTAAATTTGAGTTGCATATACAGAACTGCATAAGAAAATCTTATCAAAAACAAGGGATGCCTTACAGAATCAAAAACATTCTCACCAACACAGCTAAAGCTGCACTTGGCACTACTTATACCTTCCGCTCACTTCTTTATGGTGCACCCATTATTACTAACCTGCATACATGCATACATATAAATGTTTCAAGCATGGGCATTAATGCCCTTCAAGCTTGTCAATATACCAAACAGTTGTCCCCATAATAAGTGTCCAGGCTATTCTTAAAAATATCTAAACGAGTCTGTTCCATGCATCAGCTGCTCTCTCGGAGAACCAATTAGTGCACTTCTTATTCCTATAGATTCTACTGCATAGGTTATCTGATGATTCTCTACTTTTTGATAACCCCAAACATTCCCAGAGGTAGTTGACTCTAAATGCAATATATACCTGAATAAGATCTCCTCTTAAATATCTGTATGACACATTGTACAAGTTCTGATATTTTAGTCTTTCATAATAACTTAAATTTTGACATCCACAGATGCCCTTGGTATGTTTCCCCTGTACTATTTCCAGTTTGCTTATCCTTGTTTTCTTATAAGGTTGCAGTATTGTTATTCTATACTCAAGTGTAGGTCTAATGTAATTAACAAACAATGACTTCATTATTTCTGATTTCCTAGACTTTATAAATCTTTTAATACAACTATAATTAACCATTTGGTTGATATGATTAGAAAAACTCAAAGCCGGATCTACCCATATATCCAGGTCCTTAAATGAATCAATGTGTGCTGTATTAAATATTCACATTTCAGTTTATGTCTCCCAAATCTCATGTGCTTAGTTTTTGATGTATTTATCAGCATATTATTCTTCTGTGCCCAAATGGTCAATTTCGTCAAGTTGTTTTGCAGACATGCCCTTTCTGTAACATATGTGATCAGTTTACCCACTTTCAAGTCATCTGCATACAGACTGTAGAACACCTCAGATGAGAAAGATAGCTCTGAAAGATACAGTCTAAACAAGTAAGGGCGTAGGACAGAGCCCTGCAGAACACCCTGACTGTAACCAATAATTTAGCCTGTCAATTGCTGCCATGTCATATTTGTAAACCATGCAGCTATTCATCTTATCAAGGGTACATCAACACCTAGTTGTTTTAATTTATTGATCAATGTATTGTGTATGACCCTGTCAAATGCTGAAGTTAAATCTGTGCAAATCACATCACAGCACAATTTTTCATTCATAGCTGTTATTATATTATTATAGAACATCGTATTATAGGTGGCAATAGATTTGTTTTCAACATATGCATGCTGATATATGGTTTGAAGTCCCAAGCTTTCCATTTCTGACAATAACATATCAAATATTACCTTCTCCATTATCTTTCCACAACATAAAAGTAGATTTAAGGGTCTATATGACTCTGGATTTGTCCTACTCTCCTTTCCCTTAAAGATAGGTTTAATAAGTGCATGTCTCCAATCTTGAAGAATCTCCCCATATTTATATGACCAAGTAAATAATAAATATAATGGCACTGTAAGTTCTTGCTGAACTGTTCTCAGGTCATTATTATCATTATTATTATTATTATTATTAATTCAGTCCTCTCTCTGCGTTTTGTTTGGATCCAGTTTGTGTAGATATTTTTTTGCTGTAATCTAATTTGATTTCAGTATCTGAGGGTTACCTGGATGTCACAAGTAAAACGTATCACTCCCTTTGTGGAGCCAAACTGTTTTGCATAAGATTTTGTAAATATATATTTAATCTGTTGTGCCTCAGAATAAATTTTGAAATCTACACACAGTTTGACAATTTGCATGTCTTTACTCCTTCCACATTTTATGCATCTTTCAAATGGTTTCCTGTTATGCTCAACATTGTCTTCAATTTTTTTCTTGATCTTGTCTCACACTGTACTTTATTTCTTTGTTTAGCTTGCTTATTTCAGTTTTCAAAGCTGTACTTTGACCTCTTTTCCATTTGTTACATGTTTTGTCTCATACCATAATCAGGTATCTTGTTCTTATGGAAATGCATAGGGGCAGGGTCTTGGTTCACAGTTTATTTGGCTTCATTTGTTTATTTATTTCACATTTGTTTACTGGGTTGGTCCAGCTGGGTAAGAATTTACCATTTTTCAGTGGAGACCTGAGGAGAAAAGCCCCAAACAGACATACAAATACATACAAATAGAGACAAATTAACAATATTAAAGAGCAAAACAATCTTATGGATACAATGGATAAGAAGAAAATAATGTACTCAATGGAATAGTACATAGCTATACATACAAAAAGTGTAGTAATAGGTTGTAACAGGAGAAACAACAATATTAAATCCAGCAGGTAAGCAGGAAGGAAGTTAAGGTTGTAGGTAATATAATGAAAAGAAACAAGGTATAATTAGATTTGTGGCTAGAAGAAGAAATGTATAACTGCAGGGGCTTCAGAATTGAGGGAAAGTAGAGTGAGAGTAAAACATAGGGAGGGGTGACTGCACAAGGGAACGCAGGTCAGAAGAGGGAATGGTGCAAAAGAAGATAGTAGTAGAGGAGGGATGTAGCGAACTAGAGGGAGGGTACAGAAAGCAGAGCAGATGGATAAAGTTATAGAAAGAGGAAAAAGGTCTTATAGATCAGACTTAGTGTTGAAGTGGGTATGTGGAGAGGGAGGGGTTAAGTAGGATGATAACAGGTACATAAAGGGTTGTTATGGAGGTACACTATCAGGTCATGTTTGAAGTTAGGAAGGGAGGTATGACTTCTAATATGGAGTGGAAGATTGTTCCAGGTAAGTGAGGTGGAGTGTTCATAGAGTATTTTACCTATGTTCTTGTTGGGTTTATAGACTTGTAGTAAGAGTTTATCAGAGCTGCACAGGGATAGGGGAGGGATGTACCAGGAGATCAGGTTGGACAGAGATGGACAGTCAGAGTTTGAATTAAGAATTCTGAAAGATTGGATCAGCTGACATTTGGTCAGAAGGTGTGGGAATTTGAGCCAATGTAATTTTATGAGAGCGGAGCAGTGATGGGATTTATAGGGGCTGCTGGTGACAAATCTAGCAATTTTGTTATAGGTTTGGTCTAGTTTTGCCAGCAGCTTATTTTGTAGATTGGAAAATAGAGGGGAGCCATAGAGGAGGGTGGTGGAAGAGATAGAATTGGGCTAGCAGTAGTTTTGAGATGGGGATCAGGAATCTGCTGTTTCTGTATAGCATGCCCAGTTTTTGGTGTGTTTTCTTTATAGAATGAAGAATGTGGAGGTCTAGTTTGAGCTGGTCATCTATGATGACACCTATGAGTTTAGTATGCAAGTCTGGTGTTATGATGGTGCCATTTAGAGAGGATATGAGAAAGGTGGATTTCTGGTGGCTAGAGTTTTAGGTAGGAATAGTAAGAGCTTAGTTTTAGAGGGGTTCAGGATAAGTTGATTATTGGAGAGCCACTTCTCAATAGAGTGAAATGAAGATTGGGTGATATGGTGGAGGTTATTGATAGAGTCAGAAATGGAGATCAGAGTTGAATCATCTGCATACTGTATGATAGAGGAGAGGTTGCTGGAAGTGTGTAGGTCATTGGTGATGAGGTTGAAAAGGAGGGGACCAAGATTTGAACCTTGAGGAACACCGGTCTGAACTGGCAGAAAGGGTGAGAAGGAATGTTGCCATTTAACTGCTTGTAGGTGACTGGACAGGTAACTTGAGAACCAGTTTAGAGTGGGGATGGAAATGTTCAGCTGAGAAAGTTTATGAAGTAGAAGGTTGTGAGAGATAGTATAGAAAGCCTTTAAGAGATCTAAGAAGAGGTAGGAGACAAGTTTATTATTGTCTCTGGCCTCAGCTACAGTATGAGAGAAGGATAAGAGTGCAGTGTTAGTACTATGTTTGGGCCTGAAACCATGCTGGATGTTGGTTAAAAGATTGTTTTGAGTATGGTGGGAAAGCAGTTGAGAATGGATACACTTTTCAAGAATTGTGGAGAGGGAAGAAAGAATAGCAATGGGACAAAAGTTAGATTGGTCTGTGGAGTTACCTCCTTTATGTAGTGAGATAGTGAAGTATTCCTTCCAAATAGAGGGGGCAGTGGATTCTTGGATTGAGCAGTTGATTAGAATGGTGATAGGAAGGGCAATAGAGTTAGCAGCAAGTTTAAGGAATTGGGGAGGTAGGTTATCAGGGACGGGAGAACAAGGTTTGAGTTTACTGAGGAGAGTTTTAATATAACTAATAGAGACAGAATTAAGCATGAAGGGGTCTGAGAGGTTCGTGGAGTCAGACTGGGAATGTGAAAAAGGTGTGGGTCTGGTAATTGAAGCGACAGAACTAGAAGTGGAATTAGAGGTGGGGTTGGGGTTATTAGAGGTGTTAGGTACTAGTTTAGAAATGGTATCAATGAAGTAGTAATTTAAATGGATGGCTGTATCTGAGGGAGATTGATTGGAAAAGGGATTGGGGGGTTGTGAGTGAACCAGGGTTCAGAAGAGTTTTTATGGTTGAACAGAACTTCTGGGGGCTAGTAGTTTGCAGAGAGTGGTCAGACAGGTAAAACTTTCTTTTGTCCTGGTTGACTCTTTTTTTTTTTTTTTGTAAGGTTTCTAATTCCCTATAAGATTGTAGGAGGGCACGAGATTTGCTTTTCTGATATTTTTTCCAAGTGGCATCACTTTTATTCATAAGGTGGAAGGTTTCTTTGGATAGCCAAGGGGCATGTTTAGCTTTGACTTTTATTTTCCTGATGGGGGCCAGAGAGTTGATTATGCTTAGGAATGTCTGGTTGAAATAGCTAACTGCATCATTTAAAGGTAGAGAGTATAGGCAGGACCAGTTAATATCTGTGAGAATTTTGTTGAAGGAAGTGGTATTGAATTATCTTTAGTTGTGGATGTATTTTAAGAGGTGAGTACTAGTGAGGTTGGGTGAGTACCTAGTAATGTGGATAGGTAGGTGGTCACTGATGGAGTCAGATAGTGTACCTGGCTGGTGGTACAAATTAAGAGAATTTATGAGAATCCAGTCTAGGATAGAACTGGAGTGGTTTTTGCCAAGGCGGGTAGGGGAGGAGACAATCTGAGTAAAACCATGTAGGTTGAGACTATGAGATGGTGTAGTAGAGTTAACTGAGTTTCAGTCTATCTTTACATCCCCAAGTATGATAGTTTCAAAGGGGATGTGAAGAAAACACCAAGGTAAGATGTCTTCAAGGATGGTGATATTATTCCCTGGTGGGATATAGATTAAGGCTATGGTCATTTTTTGGTAGTTGTTGAGATGACAGGTTACTATGAGTAGCTCTGCAGGGTGGAAGGTGGGAGTGGTAATTGTAAGTGGTAAGATATTGAGAGAGTCAGAAAAGAGAATGGAGACACCACCTCCCTTTTTGCTAGGTCTATCCAGATTGTAGATATTGAAACCAGGGGGGGGATCTCTGAGTTGAGGATGTGGGGTTTTAGCCAAGTTTCAGAGAGAGTTAAGATGTGGGGGTCTAGTGTTGTATGGGTGCGTGGAGTTCAGGCACTTTGTTGCAGATGCTCTGCATGTTAAGGGAGCAGAATGTTAGTCTTTTGGTTCTGTGTGTAGAAGTGAGAGTGGATGAGGAGGTACTAGTGAGAGTGGGATTGCTAGAGGTGTGGGGGAAGAAGTAGTAGTGATAGTAGATGGAGTGGAGGAGCTGGAAGATAAGAGCTGGTTATTAGGATCAGGGTTGGGGTGTATATCGCCTGAAAGGAGGAGTGTTGTCAGGATAGAGAGTAAAGAGTTAGGTTGAAGGAGAGGATACAGAAATTTGGATTTTATGCTTGGGATTTGTTTAGATGAGGGGAGTAATTTAGTTTTAAAGAAAAAATAGTGTGGTAGAGTGCAGTGAGTGTGGGCATAAATGAGTGTGGTAGGACCAGGATAGATTTTAGGAGGGATGTAAGTTCCGAGTGTAGGGTAAGGGGAGAATTGCAGGTGGGTGTGATAAGATGTGACGTATGTCAGTGTAAATAGCAGAGGGGAGAGGAAAAGAAGTGGCAACATCTTTAGCGTTAGGTGTAGGCAATGGTTACAACAATGTGGTATGTAAAGCAGTTTGAAATTTGACAAGTAATATCTTGAAAAAATAAAGAGATAATAAAATATACTACAAAATATATATTCTTTATAATAGAGTTTATAGATTAGTACTAGGCTAACTTACCTTGCGAGACATTTTTAAGCCTAGCCAATTATCCCTTGTGAGACTCAAACCCTGCACTTTTGTTTGTAAGGCAAACACCTTAACCATTAGGCAACACTCCCAAATAAACAAAATATACTTAAAATTTAGCAACCACAAAAGGTCCCAGCAGTAATTGTACCCACACAAATTCAGCAAAAGACCAACTCAAACAATAATCCTCTCCAGAGAAATACTAATATCAACAAGTTATATAACCAAGGAAGAAAACCATGGCCAAAACTAAAAGTGCAATGTCCAGCAGGCAAAAAAAGATGTCATCAATCTAAATAAGTGACTTGGGAGTCTTATCAAAGCCACCAAAGCCATATTTGAGGTAAGGATAGCCTCAAAGGTAAATGACTACCATAAAGCCTTCTTTAGCTATGTGCATAACCTCAGAGGTAACACACAACAGTGTTCTGAACTAATCACAAATTGAATCTTTTATATGGAGCAGGAGAATATAGCAAACCTACCACCTGAAAAAATAGCTCAAATTTCATCCCACGTCCTCCATCACCTCCCAAGAGATACCGTCACACATCAGTCCCCCAGTAATCATTAGCAAACAGGTCCTCAATGCTCTCAACAAAACAAAAAATACTGCATCGGTGGGGTCTTATAGTATCTCAGGTAGCCTCCAGAATAGCTTGAAACATGACCTATGTGGGCCTTTAGAACTACTGTTCAACCTTAGCCTCCAAGCTGTCTTCATGCCTATTGAATTGAAGAAGGCAATAGTTAGCCCTCTGTACAAAGGCAGACCATCTACTGACCTGGGTAGTTACAGACCTATAAGTCTGACTACTCTCATATATCAGGCCTTGGAAAGAATTATCATGGATATTGTAAAAAAGACACTAGGATATCTTCAGACACTGGATTCAAACACAACTGGGATTTGCCAAGGACTGATCATACCTGTTCAACATGGTGAACTTATTTGAGAATGTCAGTAAAGCTATGAATGAGGGCAAAATGGTACACACTGCCTATCTTGACCTGGTCAAGGTAAATCAGTATTATTCCTCATTTGGATATTGTTAACAAACTTATGAAATATGAGTAAATCCTTATGCTCAATTATTGGATAGCTAACTGTCTCACAGATAGGAAAAATGGCCAGTCTCCAGTGGAATCCCTCAGGGCTTGGTGCTGGGGTTTCTTCTTTTTGGTGCTACATTACAGAAGTCAAAGCCAATGTGAAAGTCCACTGCTGGCCAAAGTTTGTGGACAACTGCAAGCTCAGTGCAATTATAGAGTCCACCAAAGGAAATAATATCCTCCAAGAGGATTTGATGCAAACTAATAACTGGCGCCAAAGCCATAGTCAAAAACGAAATGCCAAAACATGTAAAATAATATCTTTTGGAAAGTCTACCACCCCCAAAACTAACACATAGAAAATAGACGACTAAGAATAGACTCAGTATTTGTGGACAGGGGAACATGTGTAGCCATTGACCAGGCCATTTTTCACCATGTGTCTAAAGTTGTAAGGAAATCATTTCATATTGCGCAACTTATTAACTTGAATGTGGCATCCATGTCCAAATATGTCATTATCCTTCTGTGTTTGACCCTCGTTAGACCAACCATATAGTACAACATTTCCTTCCATATGTACCTTATCAGGCATATGCAACAACTGGAATGCCCAAAGAGGTTCTTCACAAAAAGAATACAAGACATAAACAATACGGAATATGCAGACTGCCTCAAAGCATTATCATGAATCTCAATCCCCACAGACTACTGATAGAGGATCTGTGCTTGGCTTATAAGACATCATCTAATCCAGTACTGAGGGACTTGCTTCACATCAACACGTCTAACAGCATTAGAAATGCACAAGCCAAGGACATAAACCTCATTTGCAACATAAGCAGGACATGTTGGATGGGCAGATATATGTCTCAGAGACTACCCATACTTTGAAGCTAGCTTCCTATCCATGCAAAGCTGAGTCTGTCCCTCAATCTATTCAAATGTTATCTGGACCAGTGGATGGGGAATTGAAAATGTATCCAACTATTGGACAGAAGCAACCTGTACATGCTCTTCCACCAAAACACAACTATATGCTCATGGGTAATATATTTGTTCATTATATAGAGAAATACATGGCTAGCCTTAAAAAGGACACAACGTCATTAGCTTAGTAATCACCTATGAGCATATGAAAGTAAGAAGTCCCACACCACCATGTAAAAGGCATTTTTAATGTCAAAAAGTTAAATTCTTGCTTTACTCCACTCCTATTTTAACCCATTACTCTCAACCTCTAGTGGTCTGTTGACAACTCCCTTTATGAATCTTGTTTGGTGAGTCTGTACCACTTTGGTAACTCTCTTTCTAACCTAATGGCCAGAACAAGAGCATGTGTTAGCTTTAGCATTATACAAAGATACAGACTAGTAACACAGTGGATCCTCAATATTCCATTACCTTGGAAATCCCTCTGTTTTCATCTCACTCATTTAAAGGCGCCCACTTGTCAATGCCGGATTTGCCACCTGAGCCAACCTCTCACCAACCATCTCTCAGACCTTAAAAAAGTCATTAGTAACTTCTGTAGGCCACACAGTTTGCCATATTTTAAGTTAACTAACAGATCTTGCCACATCTTTCACCCTTCTGATAATCAGCAGCATGCACAACTCTGTCTAATCCACCTTTTAACCCATCCCATAACTTACCCAGTACTCTTCGAGTAAAGTCTCTCTCTTTATCTGTACTTTCACAGAGCTAGGAAAAATACTTCCTTGTTTCAGTGCTAATTACTATTAACTTAATCATTCTAACTCAGGCATACTTCAATTGCTCTTTTTGCTCTAGACCTAGGCTTTGTGTTCCACATCCCAATGCATTCACTACATACATTTGCTTCTACCAGGCTATCTTCTGTAAAATAAAATTGCCTTTCAAGGCTAATATCTTGCATATCAGTCAAAAATTGACCTCTTTTATTTCTCTCCTTTTCTGTCTTTCTCTCTCTTTCTATCTCTCGCTCTATTTCTGTCTTCTTGAAGGGTCCTTTTTTGATCTATACTGATATCCTTTTCCTTTTTTTCAGTTTGTAGTCTTTTAGAATGCCATTTTGTTTTCCCTACAACTTGCTTAAAGACCATCCCACCTCTACCTTACTTCTAAATTTCAGTCCATGGAATTCTCTTAAATAATTTTTCACAACATACTTTTGAATCATCTTTTTCTGCTGTCCCACCTCCTCCATGGAATCAATGTCCAAAATATGAAGAGTTATCAAATCCAGTCAGAAGAAGTTAGGAATCATTTTTAACAAAGTGTTCACATGCATCATCATACATGTGAACATACTTTTATTTAAAAGAAAATTATTTTTACTAGTGTCACTGTGAAAAGACCCAATATCTTGCATTAACTATAATGTGCAGGCAGCCCATAATTATAGCATTGTTTAGGTAAATGTTAATTATGGTTGTTATTAATCTGTAAAGAATTGTAAAGTAATTTGGAAATTGCTAACCTGTTAAATTTACACTTCTGAAAAAACGTATAAAAATAATTAAAAAAAATGTTATTTTTCTCATAGGTTCATAGGTTCATAGGTAGGTACTAGGCTATTGGCCCAAGGGCCTAAGTAAGCCTAGCCAACAAAGTTCCCTGGCTTACGCCAACCCAAGAAAGTTAATTTCCTGTGCCCCTGTCAAGCAGAGCCACAGAAGTGATCCCTGGATTGTATTTCCTTTTTCCCATCCAGTCATCAAGATTTTTCTTGAAGAGTGTTAATGAGGAACTTTGCTTGACATAGATGGGTAGCCTGTTCCAGAGTATGGGAAGTCTCTGGGACAGGAATCTACCCATCCAGCAAGTCCTGTTTATTGTGGTGACAAGGTTTAGGTCCCTAGAGCATGTAGCTTGGAAGGTTTGGGATTTCTTTAGGTGTAGCATGTCCAACAGCTCTGGGATTGACATAACTTTATATGTTAGGCAGAGATCGCCTCATAGTAGGCAATATGCTACAGAGTAAAGCTGGAGTTTTTTGAGATGATCTGTGAAGGGTGTCTGTTTGAGGCCAGTAATTCTCTTTATGAGGTACTTCTGTGGCCTTTACAGCTGCTGGAAATGTCTTGTGAGGTACATTCCAAAAGGGGCGTTGTACTCTATAATGGGTCTAATGAGTGTCGAGTAGAGGGGAACAATGACCTCTTCTTTCCTGGATGAGAATCCTTTTCTGATGAGGTATGCCATGTAGAAGGATTTCCTGACTACTGTGGCAATGTGATTATCAAAGGAGAGACTATTGTCCACCTGGGTCACAAGGTCTTTTATCACACATTTGGTGTTAAGAAGACTGCTGCCTATGTGGTAGTTCATGGGTACAGAGTTTTTACTAAAGGAGATAACAATGCACTTTTTGGCATTGAGCTTGAGGCCATGGCTCTGACACCAGGCATCTGTCTCAATGAGACCTCTCTGTAGGATGTCCACATCATTTGGGGACTCGATTATAGCTCCTAGTTTGCAGTCATCTGTGAACTTCGTTAGCCAGAGGCATTCTATGTTAGCCTGTATATCAGAGAAGTAGGTACCAAAAAGGAGAGGTCACAGGACTGAACCCTGTGGTACTCCACTTGTCACTGGTTTGAAGTCAGATTTTGAGTCTGCAACTTTTACAGTGTGGGTTCTGTCAGTGAGCCAGTTGGCAACCCATCTTGTGACATAGGGATTTATACCTATTTTAGTGAGTTTAGCTATAATTCCAGAATGGGGGATGGTGTCAAAAGCCTTAGCAAGGTCAAGATAGGCTGTGTGAACCACCTTACCCTTGTCTACGGCTTTGGTGACTGCCTCAAAGAAGACGACCAGGTTCAGGAGGCAAGATCTGCCTTTCACAAACCCAAACTGGGTGGGGTCCAGAGTTTGGAGGTTACCATTGTCTTTGTTTATGAATTCCATGATGATATGTTCCATGGCCTTGCAGACCAGGCTCGTCAGGCTAATAGGGTGGTACGACTCTGTCATTGTCCATGCTGGAGTGAATGACTTGAGACATACCTCCCTGGACAACATGAAAAGAGACATGGAAGAGCTCTTGGATCATGTGACCCAGGCAGGTATGACCCTAGCCCTGAGTAGCATCCTGCCTTCGCCCAGAATACCACAGTATTAAAACAAAATGATTAATTTCAACAGTTGGCTAAGCTTCTGGTGTCATTCAAAGGGGATCCAGTATTTGTCTGCCTGGGAAGACATGATCGACAAACCACGATGCTTTGCCAGAGATGGTCTGCACCTGTCACCCCTGGGATTCAGGTTACTGGCTAAAGCTCTTGCCACCCCTATAGTGCCTTTTTTAGGCAAGGTTCAATGGGTAAAACCACCACTGTAACAGCTACAAGCATACAAAATCTGAAGGTAATGCTACTCAATGCTAGAAGTCTAAACCTCAAAATGCACTCTCTCAAGGCACTCCTAAAAATGGAGAACATTGATATCTGTGCAGTAACTGAGACCTGGTTCAAGGCTCCAGAGAGCACCCCTGCAATACCAGGCTACAATTCTTACCACACTTTTTGGCCACAAAACCAAGACTGAAACACTAAAGGTGGAGGAGTGTCCATATTCACCAAGGATATTCACACCTCCAGGCTATTTGCCCAACACAATGCATCTGAAATTCTCCAGGTGCAACTAACACTAGGTAAGACTGCAATCCAAATTGTAGCTTGCTACAGATCCCCCACCATGCCCCAATATTCTCACTACACCTTTCTAAACATACTGGAAAATATTAAGATACAAGCAAACACCCTAATACTGGGTGATTTCAACTACCCTGCCATTAACTGGGAAAACTACTCAGGTACTAACTCCTTTTTCCAACGGTTCTTGGAATTCATAAATTCCAATGCCATGGATCAACTAATCCATTGTCCCACCAGGGGCTCCAATATCCTAGACCTGGTCATTACCAACATGGGAGATAGATGCTCCACACCAGTGGTCACCCCTCATTGGTCAGGTCTGACCAAAAGCAAATCACCCTTGACATCCACATCCCACCCCCATCCCCCAGTAAGGAAACCTCCTTAAAAAACTTCTCCAAAGCCAACATCATGCTACTGAAGTCAGAAGTGACAAACTTCACAACACCCACGCAGATGGGATCTGGAAGTTCAACTGCAGAATCCTACACTAAGGCACTGTATGAACACATCCACTCATGCATGAATCTTGCCATCTCAAATAGAACCAAGATGCTCTTCTCCAAAAAAAGGAAGCCAATCTGGTGGTCCCCTGCTATAAACAAACTATACAACAGAAGGAAGAAACTGTTGCAGAAAAGAGGAAAATCCCAGGATGCAAAAAACTCCCTCACCAGCCTCAGTAAGAAGCTGAGATCCCTCATAAAATCCTCAAAAGCTAGTTATGAAAATAAAATTACCAAAGATTCCAAAGACAACCACAAGGCATTCTATAGTTATGTCAAGAATCTAAATGACAATGCTCAGATCTGCTCTGAGCTACAACAGAATGGCATTAAATATACTGATCCCAAGGATATTGCCAATATCCTGGCAGATCGATTTAGTGCCAACTTCACCCCCCCTCACCCCCTAAAAGGTCCATCTCAATACCAAGAGATTGCAAAATTCTGGTAATCATGGCCACACAAGTAGAAGCCGCACTCTCAAAAGCTAAGAATACAGCATCCATGAGACCAGATGATCCCAGGCTGTGTACTACATGAACTACAAAATGAACTGGCACCTCACCTAAGTGTCATGTTTAATCATAGCCTCACCTCAGGCTTTGTGCCCACTGAGTGGTGCACAGCTACAGTTATCCCACTCCACAAGGGAGGATCCACCTTGGATCCCAGGAACTACCATCCCATCAGTCTGACAAGCCTGATCTGCAAGGGCATGGAACACATTATCATGGAACTTATAAACAAAGACATTGGCTACCTTCAAACACTGGATCCCAGTCTCCAGAGCTGTGGACAAGGGTAAGGCGGTCCACACAGCATATCTGGACCTCGCCAAGGCCTTCACCACCATCCCCCACTCTGGAATCATAGATAAACTTACTAAGCTGGGCATAAATCCCTACATCACTCTATGGGTTGCCACCTGGCTTACTGACAGAACCCAGACTGTAAAAGTAGCCAACTCCAAATCCAGCTCCAGACATGTGACAAGTGGAGTACCTCACGGTTCAGTCCTGGGACCACTCTTGTTTGGCATTTACTTCTCTGAAGTACAGGCCAACACTAAAGGACTCTGGCTAACAAAGTTTGCAGATGACTGCAAACTGAGAGCCATTATTGAATCCCCAAATGATGTGGATAATCTACAAAAGGGCCTTACAGAAACAGATGCCTGGTGCCAGAGCCATGGGCTCAAGCTTAATGCCAAGAAATGTATATTTATCCCCTTTGGAAAAAAAACATGTACCCATGAATTACCACATAGGTGGCAGGACACTAAATATCAAAAGTGTGATGAGAGACTTAGGGACACAGGTGGACAGTGGTCTCACTTTCAATAACCACATTGCCACAACAGTCAGGAAATCCTTCTATGTGGCACACCTCATCACATGGCTTTTCATCCAGAAAAAAGGAGGTCATTGTCCCACTGTACTCATCCCTCATTAGACCCATTCCCCATTATAGACTATAATGCCCCGTTTGGTAGATACCTCACAAGACATCTGCAACAGCTGGAAAGGCCACAGAAATACCTCACTAAAAGAATCACAGGCCTAAAGCAGATGTCATATGCTGACCGACTAAAAAAACTCCAGCTATACTCTGTGGCATATCGTCTACTCAGTGGCGATCTCTGCTTAACATACAAAGCCATGTCAAACCCTGAGCTGTTGGACATGCTCCACTTAAATAAATCCCAATCCATCAGAGCCATACGTTCCAGGGATGTAAACCTTGTCATCACAATGAACAAAACATGCTGGCGGGATAGGTTCCTGACCCAGAGACTCTCCATACTCAGGAATAGACTGCCCATACATGTTAAGCAGAGCGCCTCATTGGCCCTCTTCAAAAGGAACCTTGATGATTGGATGGGAGATAGGAAATTCACCCTGGGGATCATGTCAGTCGCCCTGCTAGATGGGGGTCCAGAAAAGTAAATATTGTGGGAAGAAATATCCAGGGAATTGTTATGGCTAGGCTTGCATAGGCCCTAGGGCTGATAGCCTAGTACCAACCTATGAACCTATGAACCTATGATAGTTCCCAGGATCAGTGGTGGCTCCCCCTTTGTGGAGTGGGATAACTGTGGCTGTGCACCATTCAGTGGGCACAAAGCCTGACGTGAGGCCATGATTAAAATGATGCTTAGGTGGGGAGCCAGTTCGTTCTGAAGTTCATGTAAAACGCAGCCTGGGATGTTGTCAGGTCCCATGAATACTGCGTTTTTGGCTTTTGAGAGTGCTGCTTTTACCTGTGAAGTTGTGATTACAGGGACTCTGCATTCTTCCTGTATAGATATGGGCAGTTTAGGGGGTGAGGAGGGTAAAGTTAGCACTGAACCTATCTTCCAGGATGTTGGCAATATCAGCTGGTTCTGTAATTTTTGTGCTATTGTGTGTAACTCAGAGCAGATCTGGGTATTGCCATTGAGATTCTTGACATAGCTATAGAATGCTTTGCGGTTGTCCTTATAATCAGTGGCAATCTTGTTTTCATAGCTAGCTTTGGAGGATCTTATAAGGGATCTCAGCTTCTTGCTGAGGCTGACCAAGGAGATCCTCCACTCAGGAGATTTTACTCTCTTTTGCAACAATTTCTTTCTTCTGTTGTAGAGTTTGTTTATGGGAGGTGGCCACTAGATTGGCTTCCTTTTTTTTGAGGATAGCACCTTGGTTCTGTTTGGGATAGCATGATCCATGCACTCGTATAAATGCTTGTAGAGTGCATTTGTGTAGGATTCAGCAGTTGTAACTGTATTGTCCATCTGCATGGGTGTCATGAAGTTCACCACTTCTATCTTAAGAAGCATGAAGTTGGCTTTGGAGAAATTTGTTACCATGGTTTCCTTAATGGGGAGTGGGGGCAGGATGTGGATATCTAGGGTGATTAGCTTATGGTCTGATATGACCAACGAGGAGTTGACTTCAGGTGTGTAACACCGGTCATTCATGTTATTTTAATTACTGTTAATAACTCATGTTATTAATTTAGCAGGTTGGCAATTACCTAATTATAATATTTTAAATATTACAATTACCACAAATTAGTACTTGCATGATCAGCAATGTTGTAATTAATGCAGGGCATTGGGAACCACACAACCAAGTTGTCTGTAATCAGTGGGATTTGTAAAATTATTTTATACAGTAATACTAGTGAAAACAGTCAAAATGTCAGAATCTAAGACAAGACAAACCACAAACTAACACTCTGGAAGGAAATGCACAGGACACAGTAGAGTAGCTATAAGAGGGGGTTGTGGACTTCTCACTTCTTTGTTATCTGATATTTAACTGTTAGCCTAGGGGCTTTCCTCTGTACTTTAAGTGCTAGCCACAAAGTTTGAGAATTCATTTTATGCTCAATTTCTGAGTGACTTGGTTGGCTACAATCACCTGCATTAGAAGCTGAAGTTAAGTGCAAACTTGCAGTACTGTGTTTTAGTCTTCTGTTAAGTGCAAACTTGCAGTTTTAAAAGTACTCTGTTTTATTTTTTCTGTTACCTAATTGTTTCACTGAATAGTGTGTTGTGTGTCTCTCTGCAGTTAGTTCCTCACGCACCCTCCCTGTTCTTGTCTTGGTGTTAGTGTTGGTGGCTCTGGAATTGCTCACCCCTCCTGGAAGTCTGTATTTTAACACTCTTCCTGGGTCCATCTCATTTGCTCACTTAACCAATTACAGTGAGATAATATTCTGAGTCTACTGTTCACTCTACTTAATACAGAGAGAAGATTTGAGAAGGCCAACCAACTTAGATTCTTCCTTCCTCTCTTCTTGTCCTTTACTAACAAAAAAAATTTTTTTGCACTTTATTCATCTGCTTTTACTGTATTTGTGTTTCCTCCTAATTTATTTTGCTTTTACCTCTTCTTAAAAGTACTCAATTTTATTTATTCTGCTGCATTTATTACCACTTGGTAGTAGCCTGATTTTGGTTTAAGCACTTGGGCTTCATACCAGTTGTTTTACATTAAGAAGGTTTGTGGTCTGCACTGTTGTCGCAGGACAGGTAGCTTACATCTTTCTAATCTGGGAATTGCTGATTGAAGGCTCAGTGTCTGCTATTCTAAAAGTGTATTAGTTCTGGTTTAAGCACTTGGGCTTCAGGCCATTTAGTCTACATTAAGAAGGTTTGTGGTCTGCACTATTGTGGGAGGATAGGCTGGATTCTGCCCTTCTGAGCTGGGAATTTCTGGTCACAAGCTTATTGTGCCTGCTTATTTGAACTGTTTCTTTCTGAAATTGGTGTGCCTTGTTGCTGTAGCATAGACCAGATTCAGGCCTGCTGAATCTAGCTTTGCTTGTATAACCTGAGCACTGATCCAGGCTGTCTTTTTTGGAGAAGGTTCCCCTGCCAGTTTTAAGCTTTTTTCTGGTCAATTGGGCAACTTGTTTAAATTAGTTTGTTTGTTTTCTATTGTTTTATGTGTATATATATATATATATATATATATATATATATATATATATTGCACTTTATTCATTTGCTTTTACTGTATTTGTGTTTCTTCCTACTTTATTACTAGGGGCATTGACTACAACTCTGATCTGAGATATATAACAATAAGTATCCTTTTCTGTGCATTTAAAGTGTTTTTGTGATTGTATCTGCTTTATTTTCTGAAAAAAAAAAACAAAAAACAAAACAAAAAAATATACTTGTTTCCCACCTTTCTAAGCTGGTATAGTCCAGTTTTCAGGTTAGTGCTGAATTCAGGGCTGTGTTACACGTCTCTGTGTTTGCCCATACCTTACTTGGATAGAAGGAAGTTTCTCTGTTCACCTGTGAGAGAGAGGAGTTTGAGCGGCCTATCTGTCCCTGGAGGAGGGGTATCAGCCCAGAAATGTGTAGTTTATTGGCCATTATGGGCTAATTTCTATCTCTTTTATTTCCCTGCTATATAAACTGCATTTGCCTGGTTTTGCACGCAGGGCAGTGCCAGTTAGCTAGGGTATAAATATTCCCGGCTCCACAAAGTCTACTCCTCAATTTTTCCCTTGAAACTAGAAAAACATTCAACTTAAGCACTCAAACTATTCATTTCTCAGCCCGGCACTTGCTTAAAACTCATAGCAAGCACTTATAAACCCTAAGCCTAGACCCCCTATATTGTACAGAAGGACAAGGCTCTCTATTTGACCTTACCAGCAAATCAGTAAAATAGTTCACTATACCTATCCAGGCATGTCCAAAGGCCAGTGTCAGGTGTAAACTTCAGTCCAACTGGTGAATCTGCACATTTTGAGGCAATGTTACAACTGCCTCATGTACACAGACAACCCTCTCCTCCTACCACCAAACACTAATGCATGCGAGAGATGCAATTATACAGCCAAACTGGAGGATAAGCTCTATCAACCCAAGACTGGATCAGACAGTCAAGAGGAGAAGGGAAATATGTGCATCACACCACCAGTCTCACATAGACCCATTAAACCAGCACCGGCAAAAAACACACATAAATACACAAAAACATACTCGGAGGCTCTAAATAAAAATCTGGAAAAGCAACAGAGACATCCAAAGCAGACATCCAAGCAACCACCACCCCCCAACACAAACCATGAAACACATACTTCACAAAACCAGTGTTCCACCCACTCACAGCCCTTAAGCAAAATAACATACCCAACACACTAGTAATAGGTGACTCTATACTCAGTCACACTGATGTCCCACTCACTACTCATCACTCATCAGACCCATCATAGAGTACAATGCCCTGTTTGGGATGTATCTCACAAGACACCTGCAACAGCTGGAAAGACCACAGAAGTACTTCACCAAGAGGATCACTAGCCTCAAACAGATGCCCTATGCAGCTCGACTGAAGAAACTCCAGCTGTACTCAAGTTGCATACCGCCTACTCAGAAGTGATCTCTGCCTGACATACAAGGCCATGTCCAACCCAGAATTGATGGACATGCTCCACCTAAAGAAAACCATATCCTCTCGAGCCACATGCTCTAAACCTCACCACAACAATAAATAGGACGTGCTGGAGGGATAGATTCCTGTCGCAGAGACTTCCCATGCTTTGGAACAAGATTCCAATCTACATTAGGCAGAGCTCCTCACTAACACTCTTCAAGAGAAACATTGATGAGTGGATGGGAAATGTTACCAAATATATGCTAGTTGCTTTGTTTTTGCATATACACTGGTTCTGCACCCATGTATATCTTTAAAATTTGGTACATGTAAACAAAAGTAGTAAGTATGTAATTCTGAACATAAATTTTGTATTCAATGAAACAGGTTTATTATAAATCTCATACATCTAGCAATATTCCAACTTTTGGCTAATTGCTGTAAATAATAGATAACATTAGTTTTCACACCTTTCGACTTTTTGATGATGACATAGTGATCTGGCAGTATGTTGCCTTATGATAAAGTCACTGATTAAGATCATAGCTTAAGTGTGCCAACTTTAACATTAGTTAAAGTTAGGCCGGAGATCTCTAGCACCATTCTGTGTGTAACATGAAGCACTGTGATTGCGCTCAAACAATAGCTAAATTATAACCTAGCTCAGTTATGTTATAGTGCAAGACCTGACCTTAACAATTCTAATCGGGGTATTTAACAACTGCTAGCACCAATCTAAGTATTAAGGCCAGGTCTGCAATAAAGCAGATACCATTGACCAGAAAATAGCAGCAGCATGACATGAAATGATTTAATTTTAACTCCTGTTTCTGCCTTCTGTCTGCTAAGCACACAAAGCATTTTGACTGTATCCCTTAGATAGGGACATACCTCTCAACTGTACCAAATTCCTCGATATTTACCAGTTTTAAGGGCAAAATATTGGGGTGCCATGAATTCCCGAGTGGTGCCCTTAATTTCCAAATCTCCCAGTCTTTTTTTTTTATTACCATTGTAAATTTTTGGCTGATGTCACTACACATCACCAGCCTATAAGGGAGTGTGTGATGACATCAGCTAATGCCTGTTGGACACTGAGGGAAATAAGGAATATAACAGCAATGGCAGGTGGCATAATTCAAACCCTGTACCTTAGGTACAAGGAGCAAGAGCTTGAATTCCCTACCCACACCACCACTTGTGTTCACATTTGGCTCTTTGGTCTGTTCCTCTGTTTTCTAGCAAATTAGTGAGAACTGAATTCACTAAATGATGATAGTCATTTAAGTTTCAGTCTTCCTATCTTTCAGGAAATGCATGGTAACCCAAATACTTTTATTCTAGCAACTTTTCTAAGACTGTACAAGCAATATTTAAAATGTGTCCCTGGTTTTGGGTCCCCTGCAAAAATTTTTGGCTTTTTCTAGATTTCATGTGCTGCATATTTCTTCAGTGGGAGAGAAGTTTAGTGCTGCTTATGCCAAGTCTGTTTGTGTTGTTAGTAGCACAACAGATGGAATGCTTGCTTTTGATGCAGAAGGCTATGGGTTCTCCTCCCACAGTATGTAGATGGATTGCTGATGCTGTACTTTTAAAAGGGGTGGATGGTGCGGTCCTGAGAATGTCATCTTTGGCAGAGATACCTAGTAGTTATGAACCTGTTGTCAGTTTGCCATCCATTCCCCATTGCAATATCATTAGCTTATCATTTTTTATATAACAAGCAATGTATTCCTCAAGGGCTACAGGGACTTTATTTATATATGAAACAATGAAATTTAAAGTTGTTTGTTATCAGCAACCTCTTCATTAGTTACATATCTCTTTAATGTGGAATTATTTAGATGACTTTTACTTCTGCAAAGATTGTGCATATTTACTGATACTGGTGGATTGTAGAAGTTTGAGTATACTTTTTTGATGGATATGTTCTGAATTGGGCAGTTTTGTCATTATTGGTTCATGCATTTTGTTTCATTGCTTACTGGAAAAATGTTCAAAACAATAAATTTAAAACACGCTCTGAGAATTGTGCTTATACAAGAAATATAATTTAATACAATCAGGAAGGTGTATCAAGGAACACATGCATGTTCTGCGTGTAAGGGGCCTATGATGTGAAAACAGCCCAAAGGTAATCTTTATCCACCACTGGCCAGATGCATTTTCTTTGAATGTGGGTTTCAATGTTGTTTCACTGAATGTGAGTTTACTTTCTAGGGCAGAGAAGTTTTAATGTCAAGTCTATTTTCATTGTAAGACTGTATTGTTTTGTTTAGCAAATGTCTATTAGTGTTTTTGCTATAAAATGAATAATAAAAGTTTTAAATAAAATCCAGATAATCATTGTAGAAATAAAGCAGTATGCACATTTCGGTGTTTATGGTAAATGAGGCAAAATAGTCAAGTAATGGGACATTGGAATGGCTGCATGGGGGAGGAGCATGTATGGGGAGCCCCATTCGACCATGATTTCGTGAGAGCAGCGAGAGCAGCAAACTCAAAAACAGCCCTGAGTGGCATAAACGCTAACTAGCCACTCATCAGTAGGCCATGGAGAATGACTTTTAGAAGTCCTAGCAAACTATAATATTCTTTTGTTAAAATTAGAATAGTGACTACCATTAAATGCCCTACTTTTTCCACAAACCCCACATACTGCAAGTCAACATTAGAATAGTGCCTACCATTAAATGCCCTACTTTTTCCACAAACCCCACATACTGCAAGTCACCAAAAACAAAATCCTAAGGTTCATCATCTTCTCCCTTCCCAGTGAACATCATTGCTATACACTGCTATACATTTAAAAAATGGTTACCATTTACTCCAGGGTCTGGGGCCATATTCTGGTTGTCTGTTCTTCAGTTTATGTTTGAAAGTTGGTACCCCACGATTCCATTGGAGTGGATGGGGTTGCATAATTATGTATGCAAATTTTATGTTAATCAGTGTACAGATTTGTATCTATTTTCATGGTCCTTTGTCCACATTTTTGATGTTTCCAAGTTGAGAGGTATGGATAGTTAATATGTATGAATGCCAACCACCCACCCATTGCTTTACCAAATCAACAACTTCTTGACATGGATACTAAGATTCACATCTTGAGCTTCACTCTTGAAGTCTCAAACACATAATAAAGCAGTTACTGACACTGACCCACTTGTAATCATCTATGTTATTATACAGCATTTCTGTGATTTTCTTCTACTCTGAGTTGGCAGCATTTGGTGATATTGCACCATTACAATGATAGCTATATCACTGATACTGTCATATGGCATCAGCAAAACACAGGTTCGTAGGTGTGTACTAGACTAACAACCACTACAGCCATTATAAGCCTAGCTGTGCAGCCCAAATGAGACCCGCAAATTGGATTTATATATGCAGTGGTTTACTGATGGCCTCTGTCCATCAGAAACATAGGTGCCAGACCAGGGGGTGAATTTCTGATTACCCATCCATTGGTCCAAGTTGCACTAAAATAGAAATGGGAAGAAAACAACTTCACATGGATGGGGAGCCTGTATCAGCGAATGAGAATTCTCTGAGAAACATATTTCCCTTTCCAACTATGTCATAAGAAAAATATAGGTCTTTGAGTCTAGCATTTCTGATATTGTTTGTTTTGTGGATGTGCAAAAGGTTCATCAAAACAGGGTCCAGGTATGCCTTGTATGCTAGGCAAGGATCACCTCTCAGAAGTCTGAGTGATACTCAGTAAAGAGACGGGGCTTTGAGGCAATCAGCAAAGGACATTTTGTTTACTCCATGTTTTCTTTTTTGTAAGGAACCTTTGTGGACGTTCCTTTTGCTACATGTGTCTGGTCATGTACATACTGAATGGGGCATTATAGTCTATGGTTGGACTGATGAGGGCCAAGAACAGTGGTATGATGCCTTTCTGGTCCCAGATACCAAGCCAGTGCTAAAAAATTGAGTAACATTGAAGGATTTTCTGACTTCCTTGGACACATGTTGGCCAAAGGCTAGGTTACTGTCTACATGAGTTCCCGGATTCCTGACTATTGAATCAACTTTTAGGAGTGTTTTATTGATGATGTTATTACCCAAGGTGGTCAACTTCCCAAAACATACTATACTGCATTTCATGGTAGTGAGTTCTAAGCATTGGTTTTGGCACCAAGTGTGTGTCTGTGTTAGACCTTTCTGAAGGGTGTTCTCATCTTGGGGGATTCAATGACTGCTTCCATTGTACAATCATCTGTGAACTTGGTTAGCCAGATACCTTTGACATTGGCCCCACTAGTGACCTACCTTTTTGTGGTGATAGACTTACTGAGTCTAATCTCCTAGGTCCTATCAGTGAGCCAACATGCTATAAAGGGGTTTATTCCTAGTTATGTAAGTTTGTTGACAATGCCGGAGTCAAGTAGTATATCAAATACTTTAGCCAGATCAAGGTAAGCTGTATGCACTCTTTTGCCCTCATACATTGTCTTAATGACCTTTTCAAAGAAGTCCACCAGATTCAGTAAGCATACCTTCCCTTTACAAAGCCAAACTTGGGTAGATCAAGAGTTTGGCGGTCTCATGTCCTTGTTGACAAATTCAATGATAATTCTTTCCATGGCTTTGCAAATAATACAAATCAGACTAATGGGGTCTGCAGTTTCTAAGATCTAATGACAGTTGTCACTTAAAAAGGGGGATGACCATCTCTGTCCTCCATTCTCCTGGCACAAAGCCTGTTTTAAGATTATAACTAAATAATAACTCCAGGGGTCCTTATAAATCATATTTTAGACTGTTCAGGAAGCATCCTGGGATGTTATCTTGGTCCATTGAAGCTGTGTTCTTGGCTTTAGCAAGAGTTGCTGCTGTATTCTCTGGGGTTAGAGGGGCATTGAATTTTGACAAACATAATAAAATACATAATAAAATGTAGTTTGCCTTAGAATAGTTCTAAACAGTTATTAGTTTTATTGGAATTATGGAATTAATTTTGATTTTAAAGGACACAGTTTTATGATCAGACCATACCAGGGAGGATGAGACATTCTAGGGAGGTGCAACATTACCCCACATTTGTGAGCACAATGTCCAATATGATAGAGTTTGTAGTAGGAGTATTCTCTATTTGGTCAAGAGTGTTTGCAATTACAAAGTGCAGGAATCTCTGTGCCTATAGATTTGAGGGCATGTAGGATTCCCAATCTATAGAGGAATAATTAAAGTCTCCTATGAGTAGTGTGTTAGGTTGGATGGTAAGTGTATCCAATAGGTCCAAATATGCATTGTGAGATTCTAGGGACATGGAAGATCACTTATAGCTGGATAGCATATGGTAGGGGATTTTGTCTATGGTCATCTGCACATGCAGAAACTCCAGCACATCATCCTGTTTGACCAATTTAGAGGTATGCTTGTTATTGATGTATATCAAGATGCCTTCACATTTAGCCCTTCTCTGTACAGCTACTGGTCGAAAAGTGTAGAAGGCACTGAAATCATGCACTCCTAGGGTACTCTCTGGCCCTTAAAACCATGTCTCATTGACTACACAGATGTTTATATTCTCAAGTGTGAGGAGGGCCTAGAGGAAGTCTACTTTTTATTTAGGCTTCTGTCATTGAGCAGTAAAACCTTGAGGTTCAGTTGAGCTGACTTTGCTATGTTGTTAGGTTTGTCATTTTGGGAGTGCCCAAAAAAGGCACTATGGGGAGTACATAAAGTTTAACCAGTATTTGAAAGCCTAGAAGGCAAAGCAGTGTGGTCTGTTAACCATGTTCGCCCAGGTGGACAAATAGTGGATCCCCTTAGAATGACACCAGAAAAACAGGCAATTGTTGAAATCAATCATTTTTGCTCATGTTCTGGCATCATCTTTTATACCAGTCTGAGACACAGTCTGAAAGCACCATAATGTCTCTCTTCTCTCCAGGGAGGTACTTGTGGCATAATGACTTGAGTGTGTGCATGATCATAATCACTTGAATCTGTTCATAATTTGGTGGATCCTGGCACCAGATAAGTAGCAGTTGTTTTTTACTTGTTCAGCTTGCTTAGATGGGTATCAGTATATCTTACAATGGAGTCCCCTATAATTTGATTCCTGGGAAGTGTGTTTTCTTGCATTTGGGGCTTAGTGTTTGGGGTTCCACTGAGAGTGACAGTGTGTGTGTGGTTTTAGGTGTTGATTTTTCTGAGTACCTTTTGGCTTGTATCTTTGACAACAGGCAGTCTAGGTGATCTTTGTTGCTTAGGAAGATTTTTTAAGTGCCTCAGCATATGTTTATCTATATGTGGTTGTTATGTTTTATGTGAGATGGATATTGTGTGGATGCTTTTGACAACCTAATATCTGTGCTTGTATGTGAGGGTTTAGCCTCTTTCATACTATGTCTGTTTTATTTAGTATTAAATGGCTTTTGGTAAGCATAAGGCAATTACTGTATTGTTTCAAGATACCCATATCCACTAAGATGACTACAGAGAAGTTAGGCAATTGCATATCCATACTGTCCAGTCCTTTGATTGGTGAGCTTCGACTGGGTGGTGGATTGAGAGGGGAATGGTATTAAGGATGCTTTACAGCTGAAAAATAATAAGGATACTTTACTGGGGCCCTTTAGCAGGACCAAACTTGCAGGAATACAACAATTAAGTACCATCAAAAATACAAAGCAGCAAATTACACAGTAACTCTGTCAGTAGAGCTTCCCAAAAGTGCAGTTCTCATCAATCAGAAAAAAGAAAAGAAAAAAAGATCAGCAGATAAAGCAGTTAAATAAAGGTAGACAAAGTGCAAAACAGTGAAATGAATCATTTAACTGCCAAGGATGGCAAAAGATTTATTCAAGACTATCTCAGATTATGGCAAGGATGCTAAGCAGATGGGACGTCTATGAAAATTATTTGTAGTAGGGAAGGTTAACTCAAGAGCAATACTTGTTTGCTGAGTGCTCACTTAGCATTCTTGATATATGTAAACCAATGGGTGGGAAAAGTACTTAGCTAACACAACTGACAATAGTAATCAAAGAGATATTATTTTACTTGATTTTAGTGAATAGAGATCTGGAACAATCGAATGTATGGCTGTACTATTTAGAAGAGGATACAGGATCTGTGTACTGTATTTGTGTGCCTAGATGAGTACGTATTGCCCCAGTATCATTAGATACAACAGCAATTCAACAAACAGAAGGTCAGAGCATCTGCTTGGGAGCTGTGGTTCTCATAACTGGTGGATACATTTCATATCCATTGCTGCCTGATAGACTTCTATAGAACTCACAAAATATTGTGGCATCTGTCAGCTTTTATATGTAAGTATAGGATTCTCTGTTATGTTGTCACTACTCTGAAATGTAATGTCACTGATGAAGGCTACAGTATCTGTCTTATGAGTTATGCTATTTTCTTATGCTACAATACAGCATTTTCATACTATTCTGGCATATATAATGGCTTTTAGGCACCAACCATGTAGACAATACCTCTCAACTGTACAGGTTTTCAAAGAATGTCCAGATTTTTGCCTCATATTTTTGGTGTGCTCACCCTAAAATCTGTCCCTTTCTGACAAATATCTGAGGATTAAAGTTATTAAATAATGACAAACATTTTAGTTTAAGACTCCACATCCTTCAGAAAATTCATGCTAATGCAAAACCTATTATTCTATCAACTTCCTAAGTTTTTAAGGGCAATATTTAAAATCTGTCCCTATTTATCCCCCCATCATTTTAGGCTTTGTCCAGATTTTCTGCTCTAAGAGGTTGAGAGGTATGGAGACATAATCTATAATAAGCAATGCTGGTATTTAAAATGGGTGGGTGACTGTCAGCAAGACCTTACCAGATATGCCTGTATGATCTTTGGCAACTATATTAACCACCAACAAACTCAGGCAGGTAATATTTTTACATAATATGTCAGCAATACAGTGGATATACAGAAACACGAAGATGAGTGCCAACTGGGATATAACATGGACAGCCTTTTCATTTGGCTATGCAATAATCATTCACTATGAGAAGCCTAATGAACTACAGACAGAAGGTCTGTCTGGCAGATATTCTGCACCTTGGCTTCAGAACTGTATTTTTTTACCACCATTCTGATGTGTATCATTTATAAAGATGAACAACCAGAGTATCTGTTTACAGGTTTTCTGCTCCTTGGTGGAATAATGTTGTGCTTTGAGGCTAGTCAATAACCTTCACTAGTACCATTTGCTTGGACTATGACCATTACTACAACTACTGTGCCCATCTCTGATAGAAGCTTGCACTATTTAATATATAGCAGTTTCAGGGATAAGGCAGCAGGATCATGTATGTGATAGCCATGCTACCTGTGTAACATACGAGAGTGCTGGTACCATTCTGACATGTCGCAGCTGCACTGATGAGAGGCACAACATGTCCCTCTCATCTTTGTTGCACTAGTCCTTGATAAGGGCATATAAAGTATTAACACAATATTGACTTGCGGTAGTGGCAATAATATTGCAACCATGTATGTGACTGCTTTCACATTCACCAGGGTTAAAATAAATAAAAAAAAACATAAGAGGAAATGAGGAGGAGAGTATGGAATATGGAGAGAGGAAGTCAGAAGGTAACAAGTATGAGTGGGGATAAATACAGAAAAGAAGAGTGGTAAACATATAAGGATTTGCGGGAAGAGACAGAGAGATGATAGATACTATTTGTATCTATCTAATAATGATAATGATAATAATAATAATAATAATAATAATAACAATAATAATAATAGGACAATAACAAGGGAAATATATGTGACATACTTAATATCTAGACTTTGGAACATGTTGGTTATGGTTAAACAGGCATGTTTAAAACTAGATTAGATGCATAGTTGTGTGATAAATTCAAATTTACAATCTAGGAGACTGCATTTTTTATGATCTGATTAGTCCATGTACAACAAAGGTAAAAACTGTGAAATTACGATAGATTTTAGTAAATTGAGGGAGATACAGGTTAAAGAAAGTTATGGGGAAATGATAAGAAAGGAATGAGGCTTGGGAAATAGTAAAGGCCTTAAAAGATTCAGAGGCAGAGAGGGATCGGAACACAAGGCTTTTATATAAGTGATAAAGTAGTCTAGAAAGATTATGTCAGAAAGAGCAGCAAGAGAATCCAGACTGTCAGTTTTGACAGGAAAATGAGGTAGATAATATACACATGCATTATTCTCAGTTCATAATTTCGCAGAATGGTCCTTTTTTGCATTATACTGTTATTCTGTTCCTCTTAAAATTTCTGTTTTTCTGACAAATAATTAAGGATTGCAGTCACTAACTAATACCAGACATTTGAGTTTCAGACTTCATATCCTTCATAAAGTGCATGATGATGAAAACTATGTTATTCAACTTTCTAAGATTGTAAGAACAATTTTAAAATCTTATTTGTTCTGATTTTGGGCATTCATCTCCATTATATTATTGGCTTTTGGCCTGTTTTTTAAGCTTACTGTTTAAGTGGTTGAGTGGCATATCTGCATGTGGTAGGGTTGTAAATTACTTCTAAAAGAGTGAATATGGAAATATGGAAGTTATGTCACAGAGATAAAGGAGGGATGGTTATCATGTTTATCTGAAGTAGATGAATGGTAAAGCTTGTTGGGAGAAAAGAAAGAGAAATGTTGTTTAAGGCAATTTGATTGAAAAAGGAAGTTGTCAAGATATGTAAGTTAGGGGATATCAGGTGGAGGAGATAGGATAACAGATATAAATGTTGGTGGGGAGTGACAATAACACATGCTAGTTTAAAAATGTTAAAAAAATAGGCAATGGTGTGGAAATAAAGATAATAAATGAAAGTGAGTAAAAGATGGAAAAGAGATGTGATGGGGTGAATGCCATAAAATGAAAAGAAGAGAAAGAGGAATAGGAAGAGCTTGTAATTTTGTATAAAAATACGGATTGATGTGGTAGGTATGAAATGTGTGAATAATGGCAGCATGGCAAAATAAAAAAAACATAAAAAAAAATAAAAAAAATGTGTTGATGTAGGATGAGTTTGCACATGATGCTAGGGATGAAAAGCCATAAATATACAATTTAAGGTCAGTACACACAAACATATTACAGATATAGATATGGATATAGATATCAGTGGATTTTTCTCTGACTGACCAAATTTAAGTTGGCTCAAAAGTGATGCAAGTGATTTTCAGTAAAAAGGATTCAGAGAAAAAAATAAAGAAAACAGTTTAACTGCTTCTAACGTAACAAGCACAATTTCTTTCTGATAAAATAAAAATAACAGTAAGTCCTTTTGTCCTTATACATCTCAAAACTCCATCAGGCTGGCCAAATAACAGCAAGTACTGATATTTGAAACAACTTACAAAAGGATACGTGCTGTAAAAAGCAATAAAAAGTAGGAGTATTAAATTAACAGACAGGATGAATAAGTAAACAAGTTATGGAAGCGCTTAACCTGACAAAATGCATAAAGACACTCTGATATGAGTAACAAAGAATGATATATACATAAATAAGCTATCTACAGTATATAAAAACCATCCAGTATAAATACAGATATTAAAAGTAAACCATGCAACCAGGTATACTGTAAAATAAAGGGTGTGTGTGAGTTTAGTTTCTCCATTTATTTTGGGTTTCCTAATACCATAATGGGAATGGACCTCATTCTTAAGAAAGGGTACGATTAGAGCTCATAAAATTAGTATTGTTTTAGTCTTTGATGTTATTCAAAAGTGCTTATCTCAGCACCTGCAATGAGCCCAGAATTGACTCCTTCTGTAGTTGATATGGGTCTGTATGTATAGATAGTATAGTTAAGAACAATTGTAAATAAATTATTTTTTCTTTTAGTCCTTTCATTACTATTACTATTGGAACTCTCTGGGTACCTTTCTTCCACATTGCTCTAATTTTTGCTTGCAAATCCAGGTATTTTATGACTTTGTGTCTGTCTGCACATAAGACACTGCAATCACTGGGTGTAGCAATTTCAACGATCAGTTCTGCTTTTCTCTTTTTTAATGGACTATTACATCTGGTTTTCTTGAATACATAATTTGAATTAGTGTAATGGGTGATTCTATGTGATATAAATGCATCATTATTGATAATGCTCTGTGGTTCATGTTTCTAAAGCTTCTCAGATGCCTCTATGTTGTTGTGTTTGCACAATCCCCAGTGAAACAGTCATACCACATTATTTTGTCTGCCAGTATACAGACCATCTGCCAGGAATATATCACATCCAGTAGGAATATGTGCAATTGATTCTAGTGATGTTTCACAGAACATGCACGTATCTGTTTTCCCAAGTTTTAAGTGGGCTTTGTAAATCAATATGTATGCAGTTCACTGTTCTGGGCTCCCACTGTTTGCTTTTAATATTTTGGTTTGAGTTCACCTCTTCTTAGCCATTCCTGCATCAAATCTTAACATGAGGGTAACATATAAAATGTGAAATGAAGACAAATAAAAACAATCATGCTCCAAAATCCTACTTCTCTCTTACAATTATGTATAAAATTAATGGTATCACTACCACATTGTTTTTGTCTTACATGGTATCTATCAACAGTATTTTCTACATTCTAATCTATTTTCCAAATCACCCTTTCTTGTGCAAATATATATATATATATATATATATATATATATATATATATATATATATATATATATATATATTCTAATATATGAAATTTAAAATTAAAAAACACACACAGATCAGCATGCCTATCACTTTTGGAATTCAACTTTGTAATTGCACATAAATTCTAATACCTAATTTATAATAACCCTGGACTATATAATATCAACAACTTCATCCAGCCAAATACATAATCTGGTCTGTATTACAAGTATACCGTACTCCAGTCTATAAGGTTTTTGTTAATATCAATAAAGTACTTAGGGTTATTTACTATATAGTGACATTAAGCGCACATACCATATGCATAGGTACCAAAGCTTGTTGATAACTTCTTCAGTGGTTGTACACTGATACTAGGTGTAACATTACAAAGATTGCATATTATACTGCATGCCATATTAGCAAGGGTGAGTGCATCTCCCATTACATGTGCAATATCATTCTGAAAACATCATACATTCTAATTTTCATGATCACTTTAATAATATCAAAATCTACCCTTATGGAAACATCAGTGTCATACTTCTATATCACATGACACCTCCAGTTTAAGTGCTAACATTCTCAGTCAAATTGCATTTTTGAATCACGTATTAAAAGTAGAAGTCTGTTTTTCTCTGCACAAATATTTCAGTAGATAATTTAACAGTGTAACCAACAGAGTGTCCACTTATACGAATTTATCTTCAACAATTCAACTTCTTTATTTAAAATTTCATCTACTACTGTCAGATGATATTAGTTTTAATAGATCTGTGGTGAATACTTTTTGAATACTTTTGAAATGTGATAGAATGCTGTGGTTGTTGGATTTTATTTGCAGAAATATAAATACCACCTGACTGTGTCTTCTTATATAATTTTAAATCCAGGAAAACAAATGTATTGATCATCTGTACATGTGAATTTAAGGAAAGAAATACTTTTACTGAGGTATAACTTAAACATATGTTACTCAGCCTCCTCACCATACAAAAAGATGTCATCACTGGTATGACAAAAATATACATTATTCCCAAAAAAATATATATATGTGTATTAATATATACATATATATATATATATATATATATATATATATATATATATATATATATATATATATATATATATATATCTATATCTATCTATATATATATATATATATATATATATGTGTGTGTGTATGTATAAAGAGAGAGAGAGAGGGATACCTCTCTCTAAATATATATATGTATATATATATATATATATATATATATATATATATATATATATATAAACATATATATATAGAGAGAGAGAGAGATATTGATATATATATATTAACATAATACAATAATACACATTTTGCCAGACTGCAGTGGCATGGCAGCACCCATTACCACATCAATTGTTTATTTCAATATATTGCCAAAAAAAGTAAAATTGTAAGTATAAATTTCCATGAACAAGAACATTTCTATTATTATATTAGTCACTTACAGTTACACTTCTGCAACAGTCAATCTCCATTGCCTGCTATATTGCTAGATATAAAGAAGCAATATTAAAATTACAGTTTTTAAGCATCCTTGATGGAAATATTTTAATTTTCTTAATTTAATTAGCTGAACTGAAAATTGAATCTCTGTTGCTGTTTATTTTCTTAACAGTTAAAAAAGCATTTTTATGTGGAACAGTGCAAAAATATAAAGAATATCAGGTTTTACTTTGTTTAGCTTTGCAGAATGTACCTGATGTCTCTTATATTTTGCTGTGCACCTCAGCATACACTAGTACAAAGTCTAGCTGCTCAGCTGATCTTAAGTGGATGGACTTTTTTCCTTTTGTATATACTCAGTTTACAGTCAACACACTGGGCTGTCCAATCAGCATGCTTGTTGTTGAATAGTAATGAGCCTTTCTAGTATAATTAATTAGAAGGGTGGGTCATCTATGCTCTTTGAATTTTGGATATACTACAGATAATCCCAACTTGGCACTCTACAGTTAAATAATCAAAAAAGGCAGCATAAGTATCATGATTACACATCAACTCAAAGGCAATTGCATCAGTATTTTTGTAAGCTTTGTTGATATTGTCAACATTCATCTCACAACAAAATATACAAAGGCTTATTATATTATTCATACAACTCACATGATCATTAGAATCCATAATGACAAAGGAACACCATTGTCGGAACTGATTACCTTAATATCTTATCATTGTCTTACTCATGCAAAGCAGTCTTTTGGTCTTCTGTTAAAGTATCATTACATCTTTTTGGAGTACACTTCAGTGATGCTATTCTGTCTATCTCATATGCATTTTCAAAAGTATTAATCAGAACTTTTATAAGAGGCATATGTTAAATAGAACTTGATTAAGCTAGGGGACAGAGTCCAAAAAAACTGTTCTCACTGTAAGTCACTTACTCCAGCATACAGCCTGTATATAAATTAGGCTTACTCTAGAGAAAGACACTTACACCAAGAGCATGTCTATTAGAACTGGGCCCAGGATGTGTTTACATATGCATTTTACTCCAGATAAGTAACAAAGTTCTACATTTGTTTTTCTGTTCAGCTGTGGAGAGCAAGTCTGACTGAGTAATGCATCCAACTGTGGCTTCCACTGGTTTCCGAAACAGAACCCTTAGCTAAGTTAGTTGATCATAATTTAAAATCTTTAACAGAAGTTTTCAGTAAAAACTTTTCTGCCACATACAGTAGTTACAGAGACACTAATGACTGAGTGATACAGAAATGTATTAACTGTAATTAACCTATATAGTAGTAACATTATTCATATTATAAGTAAATGCTTAGACCTTATTTGGCAAATTTTGTCATTTTTATTTTTTGTTTTTCAAGGTGATTTTTTTAAACAAACACGTGGTTTGACCTTCACGTTTGCATATTATTGATTAGCTTATTGGGATCATCATTGTACATACAGTATTTTTTCTGGCATTATATTACATGTTTTTATCATTTTATTTGTGACATTTTTTTCCACATGAGGTAGCCTAACTGAGTTAGGTGTGGTTATTTAAATTCCGCTTTTGCTAAATTCTTTCCCTACTCTTGACCTACATCAGTTGATTTCTTGGGCAAAAAAAATGAGTAAGGAGACACAATCACATAGTATTTCTAGCTACAGACATTAAAAGCAAAGCCAGAGTAATACCTTTTTTATTTCACAAATATTTATCCCGTATATCACAAAACTAATATTCTTAAAAATCATTAAGTTTAAACATTTTGTCTAATAGTGGCAAATTAATTTTTCACTGAACAAACTGCATTATTGAAAGGCAGATCTGACTATGAAGATACTCCAAGGGTGAAAATATTAAATAACCATCAGAGATATTAGCACAAATATACACTGCTACTGTCTAACATGTGATTTGACCCAGGGTGACAGCACTGTATCTAGAAATGTCATTGTATGGACATGTGACTGTGGTGGTTAACTTTAGTATAGATTATGGTGTTATTGAAAAGATAAAAGATAAATGGAGTTTATTGAGTTCTCAGAAATATAGAGTGGAATTGATGGGAGATCCACTCATCTTTAGTAAGAAGACAGTGATATAGTCAATCTGCTTAGTGATGTATCAAGTATCAGTATACAACCAGAGTTGAGCTCATCTTTGGTACCTCTGTTTGTGACATTAGAGAACAATGCCATTATATAAGAAACTACCAATGGCAAGTGATATTACCAACTAGTCTAGAAGTATGGTCCTGGAGGATACTATAACTGTATTTCCATCACAATTGTTTACCTGGCTGAATATATATTGGGCTGGATTCGTGAACAGCTAATTTCAGTGCTGCTATTATATGGGTGGCATAAATCGACATTCACATTATAAATTACCATTTTGTATTCATTAAACAACTGTACACATCATGTAGTGCCACCAAAGGTAAACAGCACAGTATGCTAATGAAAGCATAAGCAACTGAATTATATGCTGATTAACCAATCCAAGATGGTGGAGCCATTCAGAAAGCTACAATGTAACCTTGTACAGATGGTGTAGTCCTTTGCCATGAACACCAAAATCTATTGAAATACAAGCAGCATCACACTTAGAAAAAAAAGGCAATGTTAGGGGCTGCTACTGCTCTCTTACATGTGCATATGCAAAAGGGTCAAATCAATGCTTCAGTTACTGCTAACATACCTCCTCCAAGGAGAAGAAGAGTGTTCAGACCCTGTTTAACATATCACATGCCACATGATATTAAAATAGTAGAGGTTTCATAGGAAAACATGGCTAACACTTTCCAATCTCTGATGACACCACCTCAGACTAGAGGAAATTGAAGAGAACCTATACCAGTGGAAACTAAGGTATGTATAACATTAAGGATATTAGCCACTGGTACATTCCAGAGACCACAGGGGATATATACTAGGGGTGTAACATGCCTCAATCTCCTTAATATTTCACCAATATCTAAATGCTATGATACAGCATGCAAGGGAGTACATCTATCTTCCATACACAGCAGAGGAGAGAACAAGAGGAATGCAGGAATTCTATGTTGTAGCACACTTCACTGATGTTTTAGGTATCATAGACTGCACTCGCACAGAAATAAAACCTCACATGTTGAACAGGAAGGAGTTCCACTCAGTCAACTGCCAGGATGTCTGTAATGCCCAAAGAATCACCCCCAATGTCTGTGCAGGCAACCCAGGCAGTTACCATGACTCACACATATGGCACACCTGGCAGCTATACAGAAGGAGTTTTAGGGGTGATGTTCCACAAGGCTATCTCCTGGGTGATACAGGTTATGTATTGGAACTGTGGCTCATGACACCCATCAGAAATGCATACACACCTATAGAGGAAGGATACAACAATGCTCCTGCTCAAACTGGAAACATCATAGAGCATGTCTTTGGCATGCTAAAGTCATGATTCCACTGTCTAGACACATCAGGGGGTCCTCTTCAGTATGACTGAAGAACCTGTGCAAAAATGCTCATGGTCTGTGTCATGTTACATAATATCACCTTGAGGAAACAGCTGTAACTGGGACAGCAAGGGCCAAAACCACACATTCATGGACCACAGGCTGGTGCAGCAGATCCAGCACATACAAAATATGATTCTGAGAGAGAACTTCCAGTGGGAGAAGTAGCTGGCAGATGTAGGCATGCCAAATATGCTCTTGCCCTTGCCCTTGCCCTTGCTAAGAGGTAAAGGATAGCACACACACTCACCACATAAGACTCAAAGGTCAGTGCAGACACTCAGCAACTAAGAGGGAAGTAATAGTACACACACTCACCAGCAAAGGAATGCACGTAACAATCTAAGCATGTATAAATATTAAAACTGATGCAATTTGATGTCCACAAACTTTACTTACTCATGTAATGTCTGTGTAGGGATAGCATCAGACAGAGACACCCCCAAACTGCATGACTCATAACTGCAATAATGTCAAGGTAAGTGTGGAACCTGTAGTATCCAAACAAATGTGTAAGAGGCTAAACTACCTGGATACTGTTGGTCTCATATGTATCCACACTATGCATCAGACATATATGCAATCCTAAGACAAACCCAGATGAACAAAGATCATACTACAGTCATCATCATTCTCACAGGGTGGGGGGTGCAGTAGACCAAGGGTGACACCAAAGACGTGGATACTGGCCCTCCCCCAGCAGATTTACCATCACAAACACTGCCTGATCCAATGTGTTACTAATCAGATCCAATGTGTCACCCACATGGTTGAGGCAGTCATGCAAATGATAACACAATACTGTGAAGTAACCATACTAGCTTGGACAGTACAGCAAGAACTGACATATGTGTAGTATATCAGAAGTGAATTTTTAAAATTGCATACATCATAAAATTCTTTTTTTTTCCATTGCATATTGCAATACATTCAAAAATATGAACACATAAGCAGTTTGTGTAGAGGGCAACAATAACATAAAATAGTGTAGTAGTTTGTAGAACAATCAACTGCAAGTAACTAGCAGTAATGCTCTGTCTGTATCCAATCAGTCTCCCCTCCTTCCACTTTCATAGTTAGAACTTCACCTTTCTATAGTGTCGATTCAGCCCTCTAAGTACTGTGAAGATGCAAATGATGTATGAAAATGTTAATATTCCTGAATACCAAAAAGCCACTTGGTGTAGGGGATATAAACATGGTGTAGGTAGCTACATGATTATACGCACATGCCCTAAGACTGCATGGAGGAGCAATGACAATCGTTAGCTGCTAATGGCTTGTAAGGGTTACTGATTGCTCTGACTATGACAATAAGCAATACTGAAGAGTCTGTTCTCTCTCTGAAGTGTCTGTATCATGCAGAGTGGATTTACAATAAAAAGTGTAAGCACCTTGAGAGCTATCAGAACAATCTTAATAACATCAGTGCCCTTATACTAAGAGCACATTGTCCATCCTGTACTTAAAATCTGTCTGAAATGCTGATCAGATATATTACACATTGAAAGAAAGATGCAAAGAAATGGCCATGATATTGGATTTATGTAGTTAAGCTCAGAGAAGGAGAAGATGCACAGAAAATAAAGAGAATAAATAGCTGGTAGTGTTGGCAACTTGGCATTACAATGGTATAGGTTATTATAGGATCATAGGATCATAGGAGGTTATTAGGCTATTGGCCCTGAGGCCCTTATAAGCCTAGCCAAGAGTTTAGCCCATGTTTAGACAAGTCAGCACCCAAAGCCCCTGTCCAATACAGACATAAGTGGAATCCCAGGGGTGTATTTTTTGTTTCCTATCCAGTTATACAGGTTGCGCTTAAAAAGGGATAATGAAGTACTCTGCTTGACATGGAGAGAGAGTCTATTCCACAGATGGGGGAGTCTCTGGGACACAAATCTGTCCTGCCAACAAGCCCTATTGATATCACAGACCAGCTTGAGATCATGCTTATGGCTGCTTGAGTGGAGCTTGACTTGCGGATATGCAGCAGTCCCATCAAGGTGGGGTTTGAGATTGCTTTGTATGCCAGAAAGAGGTCACCTCTGAGGAGTGTGTATGAAACTGAGTAGAGGGACAAGGATTTTAGCCTATCTGTGTAGGGCAGATGTTTGAGGCCCTGGATTCTCCTGGTGAGGAACCTCTGTGGTCTCTCCAGCTGCTGCTTGTGCTTTGTGAGCTACATGCTAAAGGGAGCATTGTACTCAATAATTGGCCTTATTAGGGAAGAATACAGGGATGTTATGACCTCTTTGTCCCTGGATGAGATACCCTTACTTATGAGATGGACCATGTAGAAAGCGTTCTGTACAATGGAAGCAACATGGTGTTCAAAAGTCAAGTTGCTATCAACCTGGGTCCCCAAATCCCTCACTACTGATTGTGTACTTAGGGCATTGATATTAATGTGATAATATGGGGGACATCATTATTAACATAAAGGTATTTGTCAATATCACATTGATCAGACATGTTCAAGTAAATGAGAAAGGAACAATTTCTGGTCCTGTATTAGTGGCAAAGAAGAATAAAAATCACAACAGTGTGTGTTGTCATTCCACTAAGTTGAGGGTTCAATTCCAGATAGTCTGGTGTCTGACAGAATTATTGCAAATTTTCTGAGCATATGATCAGGTTGTAACACACACACACACACACACACACACACACACACACACACATACACAGATGTAGGAAAAGTCACAATCCTGCCTTCTCATTATTGTCCCCCGATATTTGTTAATACTGGCAATTTTTTTTTTCATTTTTTTTCTCCTCATTTGCACAGCTTTTGGTAAATTGCAGCATTTTGAAGCAGTGAAGGAGACTCCACTAATTAAAGTACAAAATGAGAAATTTAATTTCTCATTTCATCAGATGAGAAATTTAATTTCTCATTTCATCAGTAGTGCATTATAGAGTGGCACAGATGTGCTTTGCTACAGCACTATGAAAAGCAGTAACAGAAGAAATTATATATGGCATCCAAGTATTAGTGCAGCATGTGGGTTAAAATAAATGTTTTTAAAGAAGCAGGCAAGAGGATGCAAGGTCTGAATCCAGCTTGAAGCCCTATGCTGCCTGGACTGTGTGCAGCAAATGTGAAAATGCAGCTGTTGTTTTGTTGTGTGGAATATAAATTGTTATACATGCTTTTGCCTTTGTAATTTCCCAGCTGCTTAGCAGAACTCAAACAGGGCTCACAGGTGATGGAAATTTATGTAGTCTTTATTAATGTAAACAGTTGTGTCACCAATGTGCAGCATTTCTAATGAGCGAGTGATACGCACATTCTGTAAACCTGTTTCTGTGACAGAAGCTGTAAATGCAGTGACTTTGGCCCCTTAACAGAGTTTCTCTGGGGTTTAAATTCATCCCATATGAAGGGAATGCAGAAATTATTACACCAGATGTATGACTTACTTTCATCAGCACATCATATTTTTTTCCGGTTTCTTGCCTTGTACAGTTGCTCACTACTGAGCAGCATGTAATTAAACTTACCTGCTTAAGGAAAAAAAATGAAAAATATTATTTGGGCAGCCTTCTGTAGCACAAACAGGCTTATCAGAAATGTGTGTATGTCAGCAGTCTGGACAGTAATGAGTGGAGAACATCCAGCTGCTGTGTACCTGTCTTTGTAGCACAAATTGTATGTGTACTGGTTTTAGAAATAGGATATAGTTGATCTAGGGTTCAAATCCCGATGCTATTTATTTTTTTTACAAATGGTATCAGAATGCAATTTCTTACAACACTTTGATTAGGAAGGTACCACTACATACAAATGGCTATCACAATTATGTTTATTGCAAGAGATGTTTTATTAGTGCTTTGATGAATAAAATTTTTCTACGTAGCATGTCTCATAAATTATTTACTTATGAAACACAATTGAATATGTGTGTAATTGTTTAAATATGATAATTATGATAATGCATTAAAAATGCACCTGCATATATATGATGTGCAGAATTATTAAGTTAAATTCATCTTCTCTCCTCACATAGTCCAAACACTGTGCTTAGGACAGTTTGTGTAGTGAATTATGTACATATTATACCCCAAACTGTATTAATCAGTTCATGAAAGTCTATCCATGTGCTATACATTTACAAAGAGAAATAATGCCTCTTTCATGGAAATGCATTTCACAGGGCTTTCTAAAGTCACACATATACAGGCTTATCTAAAGTATATCACCATTCATACTGAATGGAGTTGAAATGGAGCTGTCTTGTAGCACTGACAAATAATCACGTTGTTTGAAATTTATGCATAATTCCTTCCTTAGGTTTGGTTCTCACATTGGTCACCTACTTTGTTACAGAGTGTAATTCCAGAAAGTTATGTGTCAAGTCATCCTATTTAACCTCCAAAACACCAAGAATAACAATCAAAGCCATTGAGCATGTCAGTTTTGACCATCTGAAAAAGTGTGAATAGGTTGAGCATCATACATGGCAAATCTGACTTCTTCATTGCTGTTTGATAGAATACCTTCTTCTTTGTTTGCAAATGCCTCTCTCTGCTTTCAGTTGTGCAAATGCATTTGGCATGGTTGTGCATGTTTGTGCACTAGCTGTTAAATGTGAGATTGGAATTCGTCACTAATTCATACTTAGAATTGCTGTTCGACTTCTGCAGGCATGGCTGGCATGGGAGATGATGGTTCTAAATTTAGAGAACAGAGGTGGGATGTTGAGGAGTCAAGGATTTGTAGCACCCCTTGTGAAGTGCTACTGCTGTAGGCTGCAGCAGGAGAACTATACTGGGTCTCAATATAAGACTGAGGCTTGGAATAGATTAGTTAAGCCTGTCTGCAGTGCAAATGGCGTCCCTCACACTGGTGAGAATTGTCTTCACCACTACAATGACCTGAAACAGGGTAAGAAGGACTTCCTTAGCTAATGGGAAGATGTGTTTAGAACTGCTGACATCCTTCGGTAGTGTAAGTATACTGACCCATCCGTACTAAATGATATTGTATACAGTACCCAGCCAAGACTGTTATTCAATATGTTTTCATGTCACTTGTCTTCTTCTGTGTTGTACAGATGCTGAAGACATTGCAGCAAACTGCGAGGTGCACCAAGAGAGGTTAACTCACCTCAGAGAAGCACAGGCTATGTATGTAGCAGGGCTGAGTGTAAGCCTAATAATTATTGTAATTGTATGCATTATGGCAATAACTATAACAAATAGTTGTGTTTATGATATCATACCAGTGCAGTAGATTAATGCTAAAACAGAATTACGCTGTCCCATCATATCTGGATGTGGTAAAGGTGTATAGACTGGATGATAAAAACTGTTTATTTCCTGAAATTATAAAGTCATGTGATATGCAATGGATCTACTTCTCTCTCTTTTTTTGTCTTCCTCCATACCTTCTCTCTCAATTTTTCTTTCTTTTTTGGGGGCAGGATGGATATTCCTGTTGTCATACATTTCTGCTTACAAAAACTGACATGCAGCACAGAGAGGTACACCGAACACTGTGGATTGGCCTGCCATCTCTCCGCAAGTTGCAGCATTGACACCCAGCACTTCAGGAGCCCAAGCTATCAGCTTTGTCTTCCCAACCTACCGCCCCATCTGCATCAGGTAGATCTGCCCCAGCAGCTGGTGCACTACTACCCTTTGGGAGCAGTTAGTAGTGGAGGTGGTGATTTTGTCACCTGTCACAAGCTGACAGAGCTGGTGCAGGGTATAATGGAAAGTGGCCTCTGTACACTAATTGGCCGTGTAGAAAAAGTGTTTCATCACATTGCTAGGATGATGCTATGTTGAGCATTGACAGGGCACTGAGACACAAAACAGTAATTACAGTTCTAAGGGTGAGGAATAGATTTTCACTGTTCGCAGGCTTAATGTGAGTGCATCGTCAATGCCCCCTACCTATCCACAGTCATGGTGTCCCTAAACCTTTTGTGTCCATCACCATCCTTGTCTGTTTTGTTTGTCCTGCATGTTGGTGCCTACTTCCTTACCTAAACTTCCTGCCTGACTTTCATATTCCTAAGCCCCTTCCAAACATTCCTGTCTGTTTTAAAGTTAAAAAAAAGTAAAAAAAATGAGTACCTGTCCTATAAAAAATGCCAACTTATACATACCTCTCCACTTCACCTATGTGTATTCTTGACACACTTGATATGGTACAATTCACTGTACAACATTATTCTATTGTTGTCGCCTACCCTTGCT
Organism: Protopterus annectens; assembly: GCF_019279795.1. Taxonomy (NCBI): domain Eukaryota; kingdom Metazoa; phylum Chordata; order Ceratodontiformes; family Protopteridae; genus Protopterus; species Protopterus annectens. The sequence goes on from NC_056735.1 coordinate 475,086,073, forward strand.
GTGGTGACAGTCAAAATTCAGCAAATTCAGTCTAGGGGTCTACATTTATGTTGTGAAGAAGTGGATGGCTATGGCTTTATCTCAATACTGTCCTGCAGATTCCTCTATTATTTTCCAAGTTAGTCCCTCTGCTTGCCCCCCCCCCCCCAATTTCACCACTTGTCAACCCCATTTTCATACATTTAATCTGGTCAAAAAATACAATCACACACAACATGTATGCCCATAAGAAAGCTTTCACTTTTTTCCTTCATCCTTTGCAAGGCGTTTGGCATCATGCAGAAATGCTGAGGACTAATGAATGGCTGTTCGTGTCCTATAGAAAAATCTGGTCAGTTGTTGCCATCACCTATAGTAGTCCTCACTCAAAGGTGCTTAAAGAAGCTGATCAAAATACAGAGTAAAGGCAATGTAAAGGAAATAATTGGTAGCAGTTACTCTAATAGTTCTTTGACTATTGGATATAGCTAAATGCAACATCCTCTATGGAGTGTTAACATAAATCAGTTGTCCAAAGATACATATTTGACCATAGTATCAAGAAATCAATTCCCGATGGGTGTTACATTATTTCTTACTGTGGTATGCTTCATGACACATCTTACTTTTTATCCAGTTAAGCATTTGCCAACATGTCCTTGACTATAAGGAAGATCTAGTAAACCACCCTTATTCTTCTCATGTCTTTATCATGTTTTGCCTGTCCTACAGCTTCTTGATCCACATAGCCATCAGTTAATCATACAGAGCAAGACAGATGAATAGTGAGGATACAACATGTAGATGTGCATTAATGACTTATAACAACATCCTTTCATAGGAGTCTGTATATCTGTTTCTATCTTTACCCCTTCTCTTTCTTTGTACTGTTGACTATTCATTAGATTAATGGATGCAAATGTCATGTTATGGCATTTTCAGACTGCCAGTACTTTGATGAAGAATACTACCTACATCTTTCATTGGCAGAGTACATTATCACTGCCCCTTCAAAGGTGTTATTTTGACATGTTTGAACTATGATTTCCTTTGTAGGATATAGATGTAATGATCAAGTCTATAAACTTAATTTTTCATTTTGAAAACAGTTTGAATCCAGAAATAGTTGAGACTCTTCATGCCTGTTTCTATAAGTGTCTTTCCTATGAATGAGTTGCCTATGTTTCTGTCCAAGCCCCTTCTGCTTAATCAGTTACAGTCCTCAGCATTTGTGCAAGGTCTAGCAACACGAAACTGTAGTATGTGACGCTAAATGTCATTTCAGGTGTTACTGTAAAATGGGATGAGTGTTTGCTCATATGGCATTGTACACACACTAAACTTGTGATTTCCCTTGAGGCATGTCTCATATATAGTAAGTTTAAAAATATATTTCTGTACATATTACATACACAAGTTGGCCAGGCAGCATATTTTAAATCATCATTCCTATTTATTGCTAAAGTCCTGATAAAAAAGTTACTATAATGATCACATTCTGACATGATTTGTGAAATGATCTGCTTACTGGAGCTGAACTTTTTTTATTTAACTCAGAGAGGTCACATCTAGTGCCACAGAGAAAGATGGGTTATTAGATGGGTTTTCTGAACTAAGTACTGTCCAGAGTGCTGAGAGGAAAGCAAACAGAACACTTATTTTTTTTTATTCAGCTTTAGAGCTAACATGGAAAAGTATAATACAACATGCAGAGTAACACTGAACACCTCTAAACAGTGGTACATCGCAGTCCTAGTTCAATCACACATGCTGTAACAATTTGCCAAAATCCACTCAACTATGTCTCTCATCATTGCACTTTATGAAGAGATTTGAAACAAAACATATTGCTACACGATTATGTTACTTCTTTACATTGAAATTGTTGAATGTACTCATGCGAAATGCAGTGAACTATGTGGTTAACTGACCACTTCATTCTGGATAGTTGGGTCTGCACTGCAGCTCTGACACTTACAAATGATATACAACCGCATGCAGCCTCGACACATAAATTATTATTTTTTTATCCTCCTGCACTGAAGCATTAATTATTGCTTGATACTGACAGTTCACATTATCAATGCATGAGCATATACCATTGCTAGTATCAGTACCATTCATTAAGGTTTAAATGCCATCATCATAAACTGGTGATCCATGAATTCTTTTTGTCTGTCCTGTGTTTCTCAAGTCTCGTATACACGAATCAGGTAGTTATATGTTACTCTCAGTTCCACAGTATACATTAATGACAGCATAGCTGACATAGGTCAGCAGTATGTAGGCATTATTGATCCTAGATATGCACTTACTCTATCATATCAACAAATATCAATTTGCACAAAGCATTATACATCACAATATCTGCTCTGATCCTATCTACACTGCACTGTCACAGTGTAAAACTCAAATGTCTGCAGTGGTGCTTGTGTTAAAGACTGTGTCCTCTAGATGTTGTAGCTAGATAGGCAAGGGGTTCTAGTCTCACAGAAATCAAATTTTGTGTATGTATGGAGTTGTGCAAATATGACCCTAAGCACTAATGGCCTAAAAAAGCAGTAGCCTGGAATTAATTTCACAGTGCAGGGTATGTAAGCATCAACGTCATACCCTTCTACATCATCTTCTCTGCAATGCAGTGCTGATATCCTCTATAAAGTGTACTCTTACAATATAAAATTCAAACGTTTGCAGTGGTGCTTGTATTAAGCACTGTATCCTCTAGATAGGTAAGGGGTTCCAATCTCACAGCAGTCAACTTGTAGGTACAGAGTTGGGTACATATTATCTTAAGTACTGATGACTTCAATAAAGCAGTAGCTTAGAATAACTTTTACACTTCACTTTTCTCCCAACATCATCATCTCTACAGCACAACACTGATTTCATCCTCTAGAAAGTGCACTCACACAACAAAAGTAAGATTTCTTTTGTAGTGCTTGCATTAAGTACTGTGTCCTGTAAATTGTCTAGGTAGGGGATTCTAATTTTACAGCTGTCAACTTGTGTGATTGTGTGTATGTATGGAGTTGTATAACTATGATCTTGAGTACTGATAGCCTCCATAAAATAGTAGCCTGGACTTAATTTTACACTGCACCCTTCTCCCAACAGCATCTTCTCTGCAACACAACACTGATGTCATACTCAATAAAGTGCATCTCACACTACAAAAGTCAGACTTCTGCAGTGGTGCTTGCATTAAGTACTGCACACTCTGGTTTGTGTAGCTCAAGAGCTAGGAAGTTCTAATCTCACAGCACTGTCAACTTGTGTGGATGTTTGGAGTTGTGTGAATATGACATTAACTACTGCTGGTCTCAATAAAATAGTAGTCTGGAGCAAATTTTACATTACAGGGTGAGTACACATCAATGTCTGAACCTTCCTAGCAACACAGTGCTGATGTCATCAAATATAAACTGCAGTCTCATATTATTAAGATCAAATTTCATTGGTGGCAGTTCTATTAAGTACTGTGTCCTCTAGAATGCATAATTGCATTGGTAGGGGTTTCTAATCTCAAGTAATTGACCTGTGTGTGTGTGTTTGTATGGAGTTGTGTAAATATGACCTTAAGTACTGATGGCTTCATTAAAGGAGCAGCCTGGGATGAATTTTACACTGCAGGGTGAGTCCACATCAATGTCAGACCCTTCTTTCAACATTATTTTATCTGCAACACCACACCGATGTCATCCTCTATAAAGTGTAGCCTCACAATACAAAAGTCAGACTTCTGCAGTGGCACTTGTGGCTTTTGATTGCATATATAGGTAAGGGGTTCTAATCTCTCAAAAATCAAACTGTGTGTGGGATGGTGGGGTCCTAGTGGGGTCATTGCATCACTGGAGGATTAATTCAACAGTGTGCTCATTTGACTCCCACTTGTGAGAAACATCTATATAGTCAGATTAATCTCGCATTTCCCTTTCACTCTGTCCATAAATGCATACTGTCTGCAACTCATTGAAGTCATCATTTCAATCATACACTCTCACACTACTAACATCAGACTTATCCTGTGGTGCATGTGTATAATGCACTTGTATGTAGACTATGTCAGTTGATAGCTGTAGAGTTCAAATACAGCAGGGAGACTCTCCTGATTTTGACTGTGTGAATATAAATAAATTTAGAAGTGTGTTATAACTCTTAGTGTTGACAACATTTAGAAGTCCACGTGGCTGTAGAAGTCAGTTATGTGGACACATCTCCTTTGCTTGACACAACTAATGCCATTCTTTCAAAGATGGTGTGTGGCTTGCTTGCAATAAGACTTCTCCCATGGTGCATGCGTATAACACATTTGCATCTAGATTCTGTCAGCTGATAGGTAGCAAGTTCAAATACAAACATGACTGTCATCTGTGATTCTGTATTTCTTTCTCTTACTTTGCAGACCATGCTGCAAATATATATATAAGATATATCTCTACAGTGTGCTGTGCAACCAATTTTTAGCAGAAATATGAAGTAATACACAGTGGTGATGTCATCAATTGAAATGTGCAGTGCCACAGTCATCAAATAAATATGTAGGTCCACTTATGTTTCAGCAAACCCTCATAAGCATGTGATGTTAGCCACATAGATCAAATCCTGACATCACTGCTTATAGCTATTGTACATGTTGTTGAAAGTGTTGTCACCGACATGTGCTATGTTCATGTCTAAATGCCATTTCCTGTTGTGTTTATTTTAAAATTCTTTTGGAAAGGCTGCATTGAAAACTGATGCTGAATAGATTGCCATTCCATCACAGTTGTTGTGAAGCACCTCCTTAGGATTGAGGACATGAGACAATGTAATAGATGTTATTGCCTAATTAAGGCATGTGCTCCAATACAGGATTATATCCACATTGTACATGATTGTTCTCTACTGTCACAGTGACAACAGCAGGGGGCTACAGGTGTGTTTGGCTATAACGAGCATCAGGTAATGTCTGGCATACAACAATATTCTTTCTGAGTAATTACAGAGACACATATTCTTTGATTCATGCACATGATGCAATGCTTCCACAAAACCACACATACGACAATTGGCAATGTATTTATACGTACATTCATTGATTCCACTATGGTGTTGACTTTCTCATCATTTAGACAAATGTCCCAAAGCAACATTCAGTGACAGTAAGCATTTGTGTCCTTAACTATTCTGCAGTAAAGACATCCCTCCAATTATATTTTGTACATATAGAGTGGCGAAAGCCTCCCCCATCATTTTAGATGATAAAAATAACTGGCAAATACAGTATAGTTGATTGAATGACTTCACATAAATGGAGTTCAACTGCTATGATAATAGTTCCACTGTGATGAGTGTGATTAATAGCCATAGTGTTATTTGATGTTCTATAGCTTGATTTTGACTTCTAGCATAGGGTTTCATTTTCTGTGAATGTACTGATGTCACCCAATAATCATTACATCAAGTCAATCTTATCCCTGATATGTTGCACCAACATATGTGAACGTGGCTTTGGATTTAATGGAAGTAGACATTTGTTCTGCCAATCTTATGGTGAGTATGTTACTTTGACACCTGCATTGAGTCCTGTGGTGTGCACGAGTTTGCTGCATTGCTCAGATGATATGTGGGCAGACATACAAAAAAAAACTTTCTTGACCATGGGACATTGATATAAGACTAATCACAACTGTGCGCACTTGAGCATACTCATTTAACTGCCATCAGTCTGACATGTTGATATGACATTCATTAACATGGATCCTTTCTTAGGTTCATAGGTTCATAGGTAGGTACTAGGCTATCTGTCCAAAGGCATTTATTAGCCTAGCTGGAATGTGTTGACTTTCGCCCTTCCCTTTAGATTAGTTCCCGTGCCCCTATCCAGCAGAGCCACTGAAGTGATCCCTGGGCTAAACTTTCTGTTTCCCATCCACTTGTGAAGGTTTCACTTGAAGAGGGTTAGCAAGGAGCTCTGCCTAATGTAGATTGGAATTTTGTTCCAGAGTATGGGAAGTCTCTGGGACAGGAATCTATCCCTCCAGCACATTCTATTTATTGTTGTGGTGAGGTTTAGATCCCTGGAGCATGTGGCTTGAGGGGATATGGTTTTCTTTAGGTGGAGCATGTCCATCAATTCTGGGTTGGGCATGGCCTTGTATGTCAGGCAGAGATCACCTCTGAGTAGGCAGTATGCAACCGAGTACAGCTAGAGTTTCTTCAGATGAGCTGCATAGGGCACCTGCTTGAGGCCAGTGATTCTCTTGGTGAGGTACTTCTGTGGTCTTTCCAGTTGTTGCAGGTGTCTTGTAAGGTACATCCCAAATGGGGCATTGTACTCATAGGTTCATAGGTTCATAAGCTGATACTAGGCTATCTGCCCTAGGGAATTTACAAGCCTAGCCAGAGTGTGTTTTTCTTTCACCATCCTTCTTAGATTAGTTGACTGTGCCTCTGTATAGTAGTTCACAGAAGATAGCCATTTAAGGTTAGTTTACCGTGCCTCTGTCTAGCAGTGACACAGAAGAGATCCCAGGGGTAAATTTACGATCTCCCATCCAAACGTCAAGATTCTTTTTGAAGAGGGTCATAAGGGGCTCTGTCTGACATGGATTGGGATTTTGTTCCAGAGTGAGGGGAGCCTCTGGGATATGAATCTGTCCCTCCAGCATGTTCTATTTATTTCTGTGCTGAGGTTTAAGTCACTGGAGCATGTAGTTCTGATGGATTTGGATTTCTTGAGGTGGAGCATGTCCATTAATTCTGGGTTGGACATAGCTTTATACGTCAGGGACAGATCGCCTCTGAGTAGGCGGTAAGCAACTGAGTAGAGCTGGAGTTTCTTTAGCCTAACTGCGTAGGGCATCTGTTTGAGTCACTTGATCCTCTTGGTGAGGTACTTTTGGGGTCTTTGTAGTTGTAGCAGGTGTCGGGTAAGGTACATCCCAAATGGGCCATTGTATTCAGTTATGGGCCTGATGAGTGATGAGTAGAGGGGCACATTGACCTCTGTTAATCTAGATGTGAACCCCTTTGTGATAAGGTGGGCTATATAGAATGTCTTTCTAACCACTTTGGCAATGTGATTGTCAAAGGAGAGATTGCAATCTACTTGGGTCCCCAAATCCCTAACTACTTCTTCCGTACTTAATGGATTACCACCTATGTGGTAATTTGTGGGCACTTTGTTTTTCCCAAAGGAGATGACTATGCACTTTTTGGCATTTAGCTTTAGGCCATGGCTCTGGCACCAGTTATCCTTCTCTGTGAGACCTTTTTGGAGGATGCTTGTGTCAGCCAGCGAGTTGATTATGGCCCCCAGTTTGCAGTCATCTGCAAACTTTGTCAGCCATAGTCCTCCTGTGTTAGCCTGTACCTCAGAGAAATATATACCGAACAAGAGAGGTCCCAGGACTGAGCCTTGTGGGACACCACTTGTAACTGGTTTAGAGTCTGACATGTCACCTGCAATTCTGACCATGTGGGTTCTATCCCTAAGCCAGTTTGCAACCCATCTTGTGACATAGGGGTTGATATTTAAGCTGGTGAGCTTATTTATGATGCCCGAGTGGGGTATTGTGTCAAAGGCTTTTGCAAGGTCAAGGTAGGCTGTGTGGACTACCTTCCCTTTGTCTATGGCCTTGGTGACTGTTTCTCTGTTGCTCTATGATGGGTCTGATGAGTGATGCATAGAGGGGCCCAATGACCTCTTTTTATCTGGATGAAAACCCTTTTGTGATTAGGTGGACCACATAGAAGGATTTTCTAACCACTTTGGCAATGTGATTATCAAAGGAGAGGTTACTATCTACTTGGGTGCCCAGATCCCTTATTATGTCTTCTGTATTTAGGGGGCTACCACCTATGTGGTAGTTTGTGGGTACTTTGTTTTTTCCAAAGGGGATAATTATGCACTTTCTGGCATTTAGCTTGAGGCCATGGTTTTGACACCAGGTATCTGTCTCAGTGAGACCCTTTTGGAGGATGTCTGTGTCAGCCAGAGTGTCAATTATATCCCCTAGTTTCCAGTCATCTGCGAACTTGGTCAGCCATAATCCTCCTGTGCTTGCCTGTACCTCTGAGAAGTATATGCCGAATAGGGGGGTCCTAGGACTGAGCCCTAGGGAATACCACTTGTAACTGGTCTAGAATCAGATCTTGCTCCCACAACTCTTTCCATGTGGGTTCTGTCCATGAGCCAGTTGGCAACCCATCTCATGACATAGGGGTTTATGTTCAGGCTGGTGAGCTTGTCTATAATACCTGAGTGGAGAATGGTGTTGAAGGCCTTTGCAAGGTCTAGGTAGGCTGTGTGGACCACCTTTCCCTCATCTGTAGCCTTGGTAACTATCTCAAAGAAGTCCGCCAGGTTTAGGAGGCATGATCTGTCCTTAACAAAGCCGAACTGGGTAGGGTCCAATGTTTGGAGGTTCCCAATGCCTCTGTTAATGAGCTCCATGATGATGTGCTCCATAACTTTGCAGACCAAGCTAGTCAGGCTTATAGGGCGATAGTTCCTGGGGTCCATTGTGGCTCCACCTTTGTGGAGCAGAATAACTGTTGCTGTGAGCCACTTTGTGGACATGTAGCCTATGGAAAGTCTGAGTTTAAACAGTGTGTTTAGGTGAGGGTTTGTTCATCTTTGAGCTTGTGTAGGATGCAGCCTGGGACACCGTCCGGTCCCATTGATGCTGTGTTTTTGGCTTTGGAGAGGGCCGTTTTAACCTGAGTGTCTGTGATTTCAGGGGCACTACATTCTTTTGGTATAGTTATGGGACCTTTTGGGGGTGAGAGGGGGGTGAAGTTTGCACTGAACCTGTCTGCCAGGATGTTGGCTATATTGCTCAGTTCAGTGTATTTTGTGCCATTATGCACTAACTCTGACCAGATCTGAGAATTGCCACTTAGATTCTTGACATAGCTAAAGAATGTCTTGTGATTATCTTTGGAGTCCATGGCAATTTTTCTTTCAAAGCTAGCCTTGGATGATTTTATGAGGGAATGTAGTTTCTTGCTAATATTGATCAGGGATGTCTTCCCTTTTTGGGATTTTACTGTTTTCTGTACTAGTTTCCTCCTTCTGTTGTATAGCTTGTTTATGGCAGGGGTCCACCAGACTGGTTTCCTTTTCTTGGAGGAGTGAGTCTTGGCATTGTTTGGGATAGCATGATCCATGCATTCTTGTAGGTGCCTGTAGAGTGCATTAGTAAAGGATTTTGCAGCTTGGACAGCATTATCTATTAGCATAGGGTGCTTTGAAACTTCCCACCTCGGTCTTAAGTAACATGAAGTTTGCTTTTGAAAAGTTTTTCATGGTGGTTTATTTGACTGGGGGTGGTGGCGGAATGTGGATATCCAGACTGATTAGTTTATGATCAGATCTAACCAGCGAGGGGTCGACCTCCTGTGTGGAACACCGGTCACCAATGTTGGTGATGACCAGGTCCAATATGTTGTCACCTCTGGTGGGGGTGTTGACCAGTTGATTCAGGGCATTTGAGTTTATAAATTCTAGGAAATGTTGGGCAAGGGAATTTGTACTTGAGTAGTTCTCCCAGTTAATGTTTGGGTAATTGAAATCACTCAATATCAGGGTGTTTGGCAGGATCTTTATGTTTCCCTGTGTTTCTAAGAATGCATAGTGGGGGTCCTGGGACATGGTGGGTGATCTGTAGCAAACTATAATTTAAATAGCAGTTTTGCCCATCGTTAGTTGCACGTGGATGATCTCTGAAGCATCGTGCTGTGACACTAACTTGGAGGTGTGGGTATACTTGAATATAGATACTCCCCCGCCTTTTGTATTTTGGTCTGGATTTTGTGACCGAAATGTATGGTATGAGTTGTAGCCTGGTAGTGCTGGGGTGCTCTCTGGAGCCTTAAACCAGGTTTCTGTTACTGCACATATATTGATTTTCTCCATACTGAGGAGCGCCTCGAGTGCATACATTTTGAGGTTTAGACTTCTGGCATTGAGTAGCATTACCCTCAGTTTTTTGTTACTTGTGCTATTTACAGTGGTGGGTTTGTCTTTTGAGCCTTGCCTAAAAAAGGTACTATGGGGGTGGCAAGAGCTTTGGCCAGTATTTGAAAGCCTAAGGGTGACAGGTGCAAGCGGTGTCTAGGGAAGCAGCATGGCTTGTTGAGCATGTCATCCCAGGCTGACAGACACTTGATCCCCTTTGAATGACACCAGAAGCTTAGCCAATTGTTGAAATTAATATTTTTTTCTCTATACCTTGGTATCATTCTTGGTGAGGGCAGGATGCTACTCAGGGTCAGGGTCATACTGGCCTGGGCTACATGATCAGAGAGCTGCTCCACGTCTCTTTTCATGTAGTCCAGGGAGGTACGGCTCAGTTCATTCACACCAACATGGACAATGACAGAGTCATATTTGTACTTGTTCTGGAGTGTCCTGAGTGCTTGTGCTATGTGGTGGATCCTGGCACCCAACAGGCAGCTAACAGAAACCTTCTCCTTGTTCAGCCTAGTGAGTGGGATGTCAGTGTACCTGACTATAGAGTCACCTACTACTAGTGTGTTGGGTATGTTATTTTGCCTTAAGGGCTGTGGTTGTGTGGCACACTGGTTTTGTGAAGTATGTGTCTCATGGTTTGTGTTGGGGGGGTAGAGGTTGCTTGGATGTATGCTTTGGAGGTCTCTGTTGCTTTTGCATATTTTTATTTAGAGCCTCCAAGTATGTTTTCGTGTATTTATGAGTGTTTTTTGCCAGTGCTGGTTTGATAGGTCTATGTTATACTGGTGGTGTGATGCAAGTAATTGCCTTCTCCTCTTTAATGCCTGGTCCAGTCTTGGGTTGAGAGAGCTTAGCCTCCAGTTTGGCTGTATAATTGCATCTGTCGCATGTATTAGTGTTTGGTGGAAGGAGGAGAGGGTTGTCTGTGTACATGAGGCAATTGTAACAATGCGTCAAAATGCCCAGATTCACCAGTTGGACTGGAGAGTACATCTGAAACTGCCATTTGGACATGCCTGGATAGGTACAGTGAACTGTTTTACTGACTGGATGGTAAGGTCAAATAGAGAGCCTCATGCTTCTCTACAGTATAGGGGGGGTCTAGTGCTAAGGATTATTAGTGCTTGCTATGAGTTTTGAGCAAGTGCCAGGATGAGAAGTGAATGGTTTGAGTGCTTAAGTTGAAAGTTTGTCTAGTTCCAAGTGAAAATTGAAGAGTAGACTTTGTGGAGCCGGAAATAGTTATACCCTAGCTAACAGGTGCTGCCCAGTGTGCAAAGCTGCTCAAATGAGGGTTTTATAGGAGGGAAATAAAAGAGATAGAAATTAGCCTAAAATAGCCAATAAACTACTAATTCCTGGGCTGAAACCATTCCTCCAGGGAGAGATAGGCTGCCCAAAGCTCCCTCTCTCACAGTGAACAGAAAAACTTCCTTCTATCCAAGTAAGATATGGGAAAACACAGAAACTTGTAACACAGCCCTGAATTCAGCACTAACCTGAAAAATGGAACATACTAGCTTAGAAAGGCAGGAAAACAAGTATATATTTTTTTGTTTTTGTTTTTTTTTCAGAAAATAAAGCAGATACAGTCAAAAAACACTTTAAATGTACAGAAATGGCTATCACACTTGAGTGTGTAGACTACAACAGTTAAACACGTAATTTAAACACAAAAACGACTTTGTTATAACAAAGTGCAGGCAGTAAAATAAGGACAATGTGTAGGTGAAACAATCTTTTTCAATCACAATAACTCTAGAAATATGGCATTTTAGGCGGAATTAGCTAAAGGCATCAAGAAAATGCAGAAAAATTATACTTTATGACTCCAAAGTCTCTCTTTTGTCTCTCTGCTGCTGTAGAACTCTGCAGGGCACAAGGCAGGAGCGTGCTAAGCTGTATATTAGCGTAAAAACCTTGCAAATGTGGGTTTTATAGCAAGGAAATGAAAGAGATAGAAATTAGCTGAAATGGCGAATAAACTACTAATTTCTGGCCTGAAACCACTCCTCCAGGGACAGATAGGCTGATCAAAGCTCCCTCTCTGACAGTGAACAGAGAAACTTCCTTCTATCCAAGTAATGTATGGGCTTACACAGAAACTTGTAACACAGCCCTGAATTCAGCACTGACCTGAAAACTGGACTATACTAGCTTAGAAAGGTGGAAAAACAAGTATACTTTTTTGTTTTTTGTTTTATTCAGAAAATAAAGCAGATTATATAAAAAAAAACACTTTAAATGCACATAAATGGCTATCACACTTGCGTTTGTAGCCTACAACAGTTAAACAGGTAATTTAAACACAAAAATGACTTTGTTAAAGTGCAGGCAGTAAAATAAGTACAATATGTAGCTGAAACAAGCTTTTTAAATCACAGAAACTCAGAAAATTGGCGTTTTAGGCAGAATTAGCTAAAGGCAGCTAGAAAATGCAGAAAAATGATACTTAGTCTCTCCAAAGTCTCTCTTTTGTCTCTCTGCTGCTGTAGAACTCTGCAGTGCATCAGACAGGAGCTTGCTGAGCTGTATACTAGCGCAAAAACCTTGCAAATGCGGGTTTTATAACAGGGAAATGAAAGAGATAGAAATTAGCCCCAAATGCCCAATAAACTACCAATTTCTGGGCTGAAAACACTCCTCCAGGGACAGATAGGCTGCTCAAAGCTCCCTCTCTCACAGTGACCAGATAAACTTCCTTCTATCAAAGCAAGGTATGGGCAAACACAGAGACTTGTAACACAGCCCTGAATTCAGCACTAACCTGAAAACTGGACTATACTAGCTTAGAAAGGCGGGAAAAAAGTATTTATTTATTTATGTATTTATTTATTTATTTATTTTGTTTTTTTTTTCAGAAAATAAAGCAGATACAATAAAAAAAAGACTTTAAATGCACAGAAATGGCTATCACACTTGAGTGTGTAGCCTACAACAGTTAAACAGGTAATTAAAATGAAAAACAACATGGATAAAGTGCAGGCAGTAAAAGAAAGTACAATATGTAACTGAAACAAGCTTTTTAAACCATAGAAACTCTAGAAAATTGCTGTTTTAGGCAGAATTAGCTAAAGGCAGCAAGAAAATGTGTAAAAATGATACTTAATCACTCCAAAGTATCTCTTTTGTCTCTCTTCTGCCGTAGAACTATGCAGGGCACCAGGCAGGAGCTTGTTGAGCTGTATACTAGTGCAAAAACATCACAAATGTGGGTTTTATAGCAGGGAAATGAAAGAGATATAAATTAGCCCAAAATGGCCAATAAATTACACATTTCTGGGCCGAAACCACTCCTCCAGGGACCGATAGGCTGCTCAAAGCTCCCTCTCTCACAGTGAACATAGAAACCTCCTTCTATCCAAGTAAGGTATGGGCAAACACAGAAATTTGTAACACAGATCTGAATTCAGCACTAACCTGAAAACTGGACCATACTAGCTTATAAAGGCAGGAAAATAGGTATATATTTTTGTTTTTTTTTTCAGAAAATAAATCAGATACACTCAAAAAAAATTTAAATGTACAGAAATGGCTATCACACTTGAGTGTATAGACTACAACAGTTAAACAGGTAATTTAAACACAAAAACAACTTTGTTAAACTGCAGGCAGTGAAATAAGTACAATGTGCAGCTGAAACAAGCTTTTTAAATCACAGAAACTCTAGAAATTTGGCATTTTAGGTGGAATTAGCTAAAGGCAGCAAGAAAATGTTGAAAAATGATACTTAATCACTCCAAAGTCTCTCTTTTGTCTCTCTGCTGCTGTAGAACTCTGCAGTCCACCAGGAAGAAGCTTGCTGAGTTTATTACTAGTACAAAAACCTTGCAAATGCAGGTTTTATAGCAGGGACATGAACGAGGTAGAAATTAGCCCCAAAAGGCCAATAAACTACCAATTTCTGGGCTGAAACCATTCCTCCAGGTACAGATAAACTGCTCAAAGCTTCCTCTCTCACAGTGAACAGAGAAACTTCCTTCTATCTAAGTAAGATATGGGCAAACACAGAAACTTGTAACACTGCCCTGAATTAAACACTAACCTGAAAACTGGACCATACTAGCTTAGAAAGGCAGGAAAACAAGTAAATATATATTTTTTTTTTCAGAAAATAAAGCAGATACAATCAAAAAACACTTTAAATGTACAGAAATGGCTATCACAATTGAGTTTGTAGACTACAACATTTAAACAGGTAAGTTAAACACAAAAATGACTATGTTAAATTGCAGGCAGTAAAATAAGCACAATCTGTAGCAGAAACAAGCTTTTTAAATCACAGAAACTATAGAAATTTGGCATTTTAGGCGGAATTAGCTAAAGGCAGCAAGAAAATGCAGAAAAATGATACTTTATCACTGCAAAGTCTCTGTTTTGTCACTCTGCTGTTGTAGGACTCTGCACGGCACCAGGCAGGAGCTTGCTGAGCTGTATACTAGCGCAAAAACCTTGCAAATGCGGGTTGTTTAGCAAGGAAATGAAAGAGATAGACATTAGATGAAAATGGCCAATAAACTACTAATTTCTGTACTGAAACCACTCCTCCAGGGACTGATAGGCTGCTCAAAGCTCCCTCTCTCACAGTTAACAGAAACATTTCGTTCTATCCAAGTAAGGTATGGGCAAACACAGAAACTTGTAACACAGCCCTGAATTCAGCAGTAACCTCAACACTGGGCTAAACTAGCTTTGAAAGGTGGAAAAACAAGTATACTTTTTTGTATTTTGTTTTATTCAGAAAATAAAGCAGATACAATAAAAAAAACACTTTAAATGCACAGAAATGGCTATCACACTTGAATGTGTAGCCTGCAACAGTTAAACAGGTAATTTAAACAAAAATATGACTTTCTTAATGTGCAGGCAGTAAAATAAGTAAAATATGTAGCTGAAACAAACTTTTTAAATCACAGAAACTCTAGAAAATTGGGGTTTTAGATGAAATTAGCTAAAGGCAGCAAGAAAATGCAGAAAAAAGATACTTAATCACTCCAAAGTCTCGCTTTTGCCTCGCTGCTGCTATAGATCTCTGCAGTGCACCAGGCAGGAGGCAGGGAAATGAAAGAGATAGAAATTAGCCCCAAATGGCCAATAAACTAACAATTTCTGGGCTGAAACCACTCCTCCAGGGACAGATAGGCTGCTCAAAGCTCTCTCTCTCACAGTGAACCGAGAAACTTCCTTCTATCCAAGTAAGATATGGGCAAACACAGAAACTTGCAACACAGCCCTTAATTCACCACTAACCTGAAAACTGGACCATACTAGCTTAGAAAGGCTGGAAAACAAGTATATATTTTTTTTTTTTTTTTTTCAGAAAATAAAGCAGATACAATCAAAAAACACTTTAACTGTACAGAAATGGCTATCACACTTGAGTGGGTAGACTGCAGCAGTTAAAAAGGTAATTTAAACACAAACACAACTTTGTTAATGTGCAGGCAGTAAAATAAGTACAATGTGTAGCTGAAACAAGCTTTTTAAATCACAGAAACTCTAGAAATTTGGCATTTTAGGTGGAATTAGCTAAAGGCATCAAGAAAATGCAGAATAATTATACTTCATCACTCCAAAGTCTCTCTTTTGTCTCTCTGCTGCTTTAGAACTATGCATGGCACCAAGCAGGAGCGTGCTGAGCTGCAAATGTGGGTTTTTAGCAGGGAAATGAAAGAGATAGAAATTAGCTGAAAATGGCCAATAAACTACTAATTTCGGGGCTGACACCTCTCCTTCATGGACTGATAGGCTGCTAAAGCTCCCTCTCTCACAGTGAACAGAGAAACTTCCTTCTATCCAAGTAAAGTATGGGCTTACACAGAAACTTGAAACCCAACCCTGAAATCAGCACTAACCTGAAAACTGGACTATACTAGCTTAGAAAGGTGGAAAAACAAGAATAATTTTTTGTTTTTTTGTTTTATTCAGAAAATAAAGCTGATACAATAAAAAAACACTTTAAATTGATATATATGGCTATCACACTTGAGTATGTAGCCTACAACAGTTAAACAGGTAATTTAAACACAGAAATGACTTTGTTAGTGCAGGCAGTAAAATAAGTGCAATATGTAGCTGAAACAACCTTTTTAAATCACAGAAACTCAGAAAACTGGTGTTTTAGGCGGAATTAGCTAAAGGCAGCACAGAAATGCAGAAAAATGATACTTAATCACTCCAAAGTCTCTCTTTTGTCTCTCTGCTGCTGTACAACTTTGCAGTGTACCAGGCAGGAGCTTGCAGAGCTGTATACTAGCGCAAAAACCTAGCAAATGTGGGTTTTATAGCAGGGAAATGAAAGAGATAGAAATTACCCTCAAATGGCAAATAAAATACCAGTTTCTAGGTTGAAACTACTCCTCCAGGGACAGATAGGCTTCTCAAAGCTCCCTCTCTCAAAGTGAACAGAGAAACTTCCTTCTAACCAAGTAAGGTATGGGCAAACACAGAAACTGGTAACACAGCCCTGAATTCAGCACTAACTTGAAAACTGGAGTATACTAGCTTAGAAAGGCAGAAAAACAAGTATACTTTTTTGTTGTTTTGTTTTATTCAGAAAATATAGCAGATACAATCAAAAAAACACCTTAAATGCACAGAAATGGCTATTATACTTGAGTGTGTAGCCCACAACAGTTAAACAGGTAATTTAAACACAAAAAAAGACTTTGTTAAAGTGCAGGCTTTAAAATAAGAACAATATGTAACTGAAACAAGCTTTTTAAATCACCAAAACCCTAGAAAATCTTCATTTTAGGTGGAATTAGCTAAAGGCAGCAAGAAAATGCAGTAAAATGATACTTAATCACTCCAAAGTCTCTCTTTTGTCTCTCTGCTGCTGTAGAACTCTGCAGTGCACAAGGCAGAGGCATGCTGAGCTGTATATTAGCCCAAAAACCTCGCAAAATGCGGGTTATATAGCAGGGAAATGAAAGAGATAGAAATTAGCCCCAAATGGCTGATAAACTACCAATTACTGGGCTGAAACCACTCCTCCAGGGACAGATAGGCTGCACAAAGCTCCCTCTCTCACAGTGAACAGAGAAACTTCCGTCTATCCAAGCAAGGTATGGGCAAACACAGAAACTTGTAAGACAGCCCTGAATTCAGCACTAATCTGAAAACTGGACTATACTAGCTTAGAAAGGTGGGAAAACAAGTATTTTTTTATTTATTTTTTGTTTTTTTCAAAATAATAAAGCAGATACAATAAAAAAAACTTTAAATGCACAGAAATGGCTATAACTCTTGAGTGTGTAGCCTACAACAGTTAAACATGTAATTTAAACACAAAACAACTTTGTTAAAGTGCAGGCAGTAAAAGTAATTACAATAATTAGCTGAAACAAGCTTTTTAAAACATTGAAACTCTAGAAAATTGGTGTTTTAGGCAGAATTACCTAAAGGCAGCAAGAAAATGCATAAAAATGATACTTAATCACTCCAAAGTATGTATTTTGTCTCTGTTCTGCTGTAGAACTCTGCAGGGCGCCAGGCAGGAGCTTGTTGAGCTGTACACTATCACAAAAACCTCAAAAATGTGGGTTTTATAGCAGGGAAATGAAAGCGATATACATTAGCCCAAAATGGCCAATAAATTACAAATTTCTGGGCTGAAACCACTCCTCCAGGGACAGATAGGCTGCTCAAAGCTCCCTCTCTCACAGTCAACAGAGAAACTTCCTTCTATCCAAGTAAGGTATGGGCAAACACAGAAACTGGTAAAACAGCCCTAAATTCAGCATTAACCTGAAAACAGGACCATACTAGCTTAGAAAGGCTGGAAAACAAGTACATATTTTTTTTTATTTTTTTCAGAAGATAAAGCAGATACAATCAAAAAACAATTTAAGTGTACAGAAATGGCTATCACACATGAGTGTGTAGACTACAACAATTAAACAGGTAATTTAAAGACAAAAACTACTTTGTTAAAGTGCAGGCAGTGAAATAAGTACAATGTGTAGCTGAAACAAGCTTTTTAAATCACAGAAATTCTAGACATTTGGCATTTTAGGTGGAATTAGCTAAAGGCAGCAAGAAAATGCAGAAAAATGATACTTTATAACTCCAAAGTCTCTTTTTTGTCTCTCTGCTGCTGTAGAACTCTACGGGGCACCAGGCAGGAGCTGTCTGAGCTGTATACTAGCGCAAAAAACTTGCAAATGTGAGTTTTTTAGCAGGGTAATGAAAGAGATAAAAATTAGCCCAAAATGGCTAATAAACTACTAATTTCTGGGCTAAAACCAATCCTCCAGGGATGGATAGGCTGCTCAAAGCTCCCTCTCTCACAGTGAACAGAGAAACTTCCTTCTATCCAAGTAAGGTATGGGCAAACACAGAATCTTGTAACACAGACCTGAATTCAGCATTAACCTGAAAACTGGAATATACTAGCTTAGAAAGGTGGAAAAACACGTATACTTTGTTGTTTTTTGATTTATTCAGAAAATAAAGCAGATACTATCAAAAAAACACTTTAAATGCACATAAATGGCTATCATGCTTGAGTGTGTAGCATACAGCAGATAAACAGGTAATTTAAACACAAAAACAACTTTGTTAAGTGCAGGCAGTAAAATAAGTACAATATGTACCTGAAACAAGCTTTTTAAATCACAGAAACTCAGAAAATCGGCATTTTAGGCAGAATTAGCTAAAGGCAGCAAGATAATGTAGAAAAATTATACTTAATCACTCCAAAGTCTCTCTTTTGTCTCTCTGCTGCTTTAGATCTCTGGAGTGCACCAGACAGGAGCTTGCTGAGCTAAATACTAGTGCAAAAAGCTCGCAAATGTGGGTTTTAAAGCAGGGAAATGAAAGCGATATAAATTAGCCCCAAATGGCCAATAAACTACCAATTTCTGGGCTGAAACCACTCCTCCAAGAACAGATAGGCTGCTCAAAGTTCCCTCTCTCACAGTGAAAAGAGAAACTTCCTTCTATCCAAGTAAGGTATGGGCAAACACAGAAACTGGTAACACAGCCCTGAATACAGCATTAACCTGAAAACTGGACCATACTAGCTTAGAAAGGCAGAAAAACAAGTATACCTTTTTGTTGTTTTGTTTTATTCAGAAAATATAGCAGATAAAAACACTTTAAATGCACAGAAATGGCTATCACACTTGAGTGTGTAGCCCACAACAGTTAAAGAGGTAATTTAAACACAAAAAGACTTTGTTAAAGTGCAGGCAGTAAAATAAGTACAATATGTAGCTGAAACAAGATGTTTAAATCACAGAAACTCTAGAAAATCGGCGTTTTAGGCAGAATTAGCTAAAGGCAGCAAGAAAAAGCAGAAAAATTATACTTACTCCAAAGTCTCTCTTTAGTCTCTCTTCTGCTGTAGAACTCTGCAGGGCACCAGGCAGGAGCTTGTTGAGCTGTATACAAGTGCAAAAGCCTCAAAAATGCGGGTTTTATAGCAGGGAAATGAAAGAGATAGAAATTAGCCCCAAATGGCCGATAAACTACAAATTTCTGGGCTGAAACCACTCCTCCATGGACAGATAGGCTGCTCAAAGCTCCCTCTCTCACCGTGAACAGAGAAACCTCCTTCTATCCAAGTAAGGTATGGGCAAACAGAGAAACTTTAACACAGCCCTGAATTCAGCACTAACCTGAAAACTGGAGCATACTAGCTTAGAAAAGCAGGAAAACAAGTATATATTTTTGTTTTTGTTTTTTTCAGAAAATAAAGCAGATACAATCAAAAAACACTTTAAATGTACAGAAATGGCTATCACACTTGAGTGTGTAGACTACAACAGTTAAACAGGTAATTTAAACACAAAAACGACTTTGTTAAAGTGCAGGCAGAGAAATAAGTACAATGTGTAGCTGAAACAAGCTTTTTAAATTGCAGAAACTCTAGAAATTTGGCATTTAAGCGAAATTAGCTAAAGGAAGCAAGAAAATGAAGAAAAATTATACTTTATCACTTCAAAGTCTCTCTTTTGTCTCTCTGCTGCTGTATAACTTATAACTCTGCAGGGCACCAGGCAGGAGCTTGCTTAGCTGTATACTAGTGCACAAACCTTGCAAATTTGGATTTTTAGCAGGGAAATGAAAGCGATAGAAATGAGCCCAAAATGACCAATAAACTACTAATTTCTGCATTGAAACCAATCCTCCATGGACGGATAGGCTGTTCAAAGCTCCCTCTCTCACAGTTAACAGAAAAATTTCCTTCTATCCAAGTAAGGTATGGGCAAACACAAAAATGTGTAACACAGCCCTGAATTCAGCAGTAACCTCAAAAGTGGACTATTCTAGCTTAGAAAGGTGGAAAAACTAGTATACTTTTTTGTTTTTGTTTTTTTTTTTCAGAAAATTAAGCAGATACAATAAATAAAAAGACTTTAAATGCACAGAAATGGCTATCACACTTGAGTGTGTAGCCTACAACAATTAAACAGGTAATTTAAGCAAAACAAATTTGTTAAAGTGCAGGCAGTAAAATAAGTACAATATGTAGCTGAAACAAGCTTTTTAAATCATAGAAACTCTAGAAAATTGGCGTTTTAGGCAGAATTAGCTAAAGGCAGCAAGAAAAAGCAGAAAAATGATAATTACTCCAAAGTCTCTCTATTGACTCTCTTCTGCTGTAGAACTCTGCAGGGCCCCAGGCAGGAGCTTGTTGAGCTGTATGCAAGTGCAAAAACCTCACAAATGCAGGTTTTATAGCAGGGAAATTAAAGAGATAGAAATTAGCCCAAAATGGCCAATCAACTACAAATTTCTGGGCTGAAACCACTCCTCCATGGACAGATAGGCTGCTCAAAGCTCCCTCTCTCACAGTGAACAGTGAAACCTCCTTCTATCCAAGTAAGGTATGGGAAAACACAGAAAATTGTAACACAGCCCTGAATTCAGTACTAACCTGAAAACTGGACTATACTAGCTTAGAAAGGCGGGCAAACAAGTATTTTTTTTTTGTTTTTGTTTTTTTTTTCCAGAAAATAAAGCAGATACAATAAATAAAAAGACTTTAAATGCACATAAATGACTATCACACTTGAGTGTGTAGACTACAACAGTTAAACATGTAATTTAAACACAAAAATGACTTTGTTAAAGTGCAGGCAGTGAAACAAGTACAATGTGTAGCTGAAACAAGCTTTTTAAATCACAGAAACTCTAGAAATTTGCCATTTTAGGTGGAATTAGCTAAAGGCATCAAGAAAATGTGGACAAATGATACTTTTTCACTCCAATGTCTCTCTTTTGTCTCTCTGCTGCTGTAGAACTCTGCAGGGCACCAGGCAGGAACTTGCTGAGCTGTATACTAGCACAAAAACCTTGCAAATGTGTTTTTTTTAGCAGGGAAATGAAAGAGATAGAAGTTAGCCCAAAATGACCAATAAACTACTAATTTCTGGGCTGAAACCAATCCACCAGGAACGGATATGCTGCTCAAAGCTCCCTCTCTCACAGTTAACAGAAAAACTTCCTTCTATCCAAGTAAGGTACGGGCAAACACAGAAACTTGTAACACAGCCCTGCATTCAGCAATAACCTCAGAACTGGACTATACTAGCTTAGAAAGGTGGAAAAAGAAGTACTTTTTTTTGTTTTTTGTTTTATTCAAAAAATAAAGCAGATACAATCAAAAAAACACTTTAAGTGCACAGAAATGGCTATCTCACTTGAGTATTTAGCCTACAACAGTTAAACAGGTAATTTAAACAAAAATTATGACTTTGTTAAAGTGCAGGCAGTAAAATACGTAAAATATGTATGTGAAACAAGCTTTTTAAATAACAGAAACTATAGAAAATCGGTGTTTTAAGCAGAATTAGCTAAAGGCAGCAAGAAAATGCAGAAAAAAGATACTTAATCACTCCTACATCTCTCTTTTGTCTCTCTGCTGCTTTAGAACTCTGCAGTGCATCAGGCAGAAGCTTGCTGATCTGTATACTAGTGGAAAAACCTCACAAATGCGGGTTTTATATAAGGGAATGAAAGAGATAGAAATTAGCCCCAAATGGCCAATACACTACCAATTTCTGGCTGAAACCACTCCTCCAGGGACAGATAGGCTGCTCAAAACTTCCTCTCTCACAGTGAACAGAGAAACCTCCTTCTATCTAAGTAAGGTATAGGCAGACAAAGAAACTTGTAACACAGCCCTGAATTCAGCACTAACCTGAAAACTGGACTATACTAGCTTAGAAAGGTGGGAAAACAAGTATTTTTTTTTTTTTTAGAAAATAAAGCAGATACAATAAATAAAAAGACTTTAAATGCACAGACATGGCTATCACACTTGAGTGTGCAGACTACAACAGTTAAACACGTAATTTAAACACAAAAACAACTTTGTTAAAGTGCAGGCAGTAAAATAAGTACAATGTGTAGCTGAAACAAGCTTTTTAAATCACAGAAACTCTAGAAATTTGGCATTTTAGGTGGAATTAGCTAAGGGCATCAAGAAAATGTGGAAAAATGATACTTTATCACTTGAATGACTCTCTTTTGTCTCTCTGCAGCTGTAGAACTCTGCAGGGCATCAGGCAGGAGCTTGCTGAGCTGCATACTAACGTAAAAACCTTGCAAATGTGGGTTTTTAGCAGGGAAATGAAAGAGATAGAAATTAGCTGAAAATGGCCAATAAACTACTAATTTCGGGGCTGACACCACTCCTTCATGGACAGATAGGCTGCTAAAGCTCCCTCTCTCACAATGAACAGAGAAACGTCCTTCTATCCAAGTAAAGTATGGGCTTACACAGAAACTTGAAACCCAACCCTGAAATCAGCACTAACCTGAAAACTGGACTATACTAGCTTAGAAAGGTGGAAAAACAAGAATAATTTTTTGTTTTTTTTGTTTTATTCAGAAAATAAAGCAGATACAATAAAAAACACTTTAAATGGACATATATGGCTATCACACTTGAGTATGTAGCCTACAACAGTTAAACAGGTAATTTAAACACAGAAATGACTTTATTAGTGCAGGCAGTAAAATAAGTGCAATATGTAGCTGAAACAAGTTTTTAAATCACAGAAACTCAGAAAATTGGTGTTTTAGGCGGAATTAGCTAAAGGCAGCATGGAAATGCAGAAAAATGATACTTAATCACTCCAAAGTCTCTCTTTTGTCTCTCTGCTGCTGTACAACTCTGCAGTGCACCAAGCAGGAGCTTGCAGAGCTGTATACTAGCGCAAAAACCTAGCAAATGTGGGTTTTATAGCAGGGAAATGAAAGAGATAGAAATTAGCCCCAAATGGCAAATAAAATACCAGTTTCTAGGTTGAAACCACTCCTCCAGGGACAGATAGGCTGCTCAAAGCTCCCTCTCTCAAAGTGAACAGAGAAACTTCCTTCCATCCAAGTAAGGTATGGGCAAACACAGAAACTGGTAACACAGCCCTGAATTCAGCACTAACCTGAAAACTGGAGTATACTAGCTTAGAAAGGCAGAAAAACAAGTATACTTTTTTGTTGTTTTGTTTTATTCAGAAAATATAGCAGATACAATCAAAAAAACACATTAAATGCACAGAAATGGCTATTACACTTGAGTGTGTAGCCTACAACAGTTAAACAGGTAATTTAAACACAAAAAAAGACTTTGTTAAAGTGCAGGCTTTAAAATAAGAACAATATGTAAATGAAACAAGCTTTTTAAATCACCAAAACCCTAGAAAATCTTCGTTTTAGGCGGAATTAGCTAAAGGCAGCAAGAAAAGGCAGTAAAATGATACTTAATCACTCCAAAGTCTCTCTTTTGTATCTCTGCTGCTGTAGAACTCTGCAGTGCACCAGGCAGAAGCATGCTGAGCTGTATATTAGCCCGAAAACCTCACAAAATGCGGGTTATATAGCAGGGAAATGAAAGAGATAGAAATTAGCCCCAAATGGCCGATAAACTACCAATTACTGGGCTGAAACCACTCCTCCAGGGACAGATAGGCTGCACAAAGCTCCCTCTCTCACAGTGAACAGAGAAACTTCCATCTATCCAAGCAAGGTATGGGCAAACACAGAAACTTGTAAGACAGCCCTGAATTCAGCACTAACATGAAAACTGGACCATACTAGCTTAGAAAGTCTGGAAAACAAGTACATATTTTTTTTTATTTTTTTCAGAAAATGAAGCAGATACAATCAAAAAACAATTTAAGTGTACAGAATTGGCTATCACACATGAGTGTGTAGACTACAACAGTTAAACAGGTAATTTAAAGACAAAAACTACTTTGTTAAAGTGCAGGCAGTGAAATAAGTACAATATGTAGCTGAAACAAGCTCTTTAAATCACAGAAACTCTAGAAAATTGGCATTTTAGGTGGAATTAGCTAAAGGCAGCAAGAAAATGCAGAAAAATGATAATTAATCACTCCAAAGTGTCATTTTGTCTTTCTGCTGCTGTAGAACTCTGCAGGGCACCAGGCAGGAGCTTGCTGAGCTGTATACTAGTGCAAAAACATTGCAAATAAGGGTATTATAGCAGGGAAATGAAAGAGATAGAAATTACACCAAAATGACCAATAAACTACAAATTTCTGGACTGAAACCACTCCTCCAGGGACAGATAGGCTGCTCAAAGCTCCCTCTCTCACAGTGAACAGAGAAACTTCCTTCTATCCAAGTAAGGTATGGGCAAACACAGAAACTTGTAACACAGCCCTGAATTCAGCACTAACCTGAAAATTGGACCATACTAGCTTAGAAAGGCAGGAAAACAAGTATACTATGTTTTTTTTGTTTTTTTCAGAAAATAAAGCAGATACAATCAAAAAACACTTTAAATGTACAGAAATGGCTATCACACTTGAGTGTGTAGCCTACAACAGTTAAACAGGTAATTTAAACACAAACGCATCTTTGTTAAACTGCAGGCAGTAGAATAAGTACAATATGCAGCTGAAACAAGCTTTTTAAATCACAGAAACTCAGAAGTTTGGAATTTTAGGAGGAATTAGCTAAAGGCAGCAAGAAAATGTTGAAAAATGATACTTAATCACTCCAAAATCTCTCTTTTGTCTCTCTGCTTCTGTAGAACTCTGCAGGGCACCAGGCAGGCATTTCTGCGTTGTATACTAGCGCAAAAAACCTAACAAATACGGGTTTTATAGCAGGGAAATGAAAGAGATAGAAATTAGCCCAAAATGGCCAATAAACTACTAATTTCTGGGCTGAAACCATTCCTCCAGGGACAGATAGGCTGCTCAACGTTCCCTCTCTCACAGTGAAAAGAGAAACTTCCCTCTATCCAGTAAGGTATTGGCAAGCACATAAACTGGTAACACAGCCATGAAGTCATCCCCAACCTGAAAACTGGACCATACTAGCTTAGAAAGGCATGACAACAAGCATATATATATATTTGTTTTATTTAGAAAATATAGCAGATAAAAACACTTTAAATATATAAATATATATTTGATACAATCAAAACAAAAACTTAAATGTACAGAAATGGCTATCACACTTGAGTATATAGACTACAACAGTTAAACATCTAATTTAAACACAAAAATGACTATGTTAAATTTCAGGCAGTAAAATAAGTACAATATGTAGCTGGAAAATTTTTTTTAAATCACAGAAACTCTACACATTTGACATTTTAGGCAGAATTAGCTAAAGGCAGCAAGAAAATGCAGAAAAATTATACTTAATCACTGCAAAGTCTCTCTTTTGACACTCTGCTGCTGTAGAACTCATCAGGGCACCAGGCAGGAGCTTGCAGAGTTGTATACTAGCGCAAAAACCTTGCAAATGCGGATTATATAGGAGGGAAATGAAAGAGATAGAAATTAGCACCAAATGGCCAATAAACTACTAATTTCTGGGCTGAAACCACTCCTCCAGGGACAGATAGGCTGCTCAAAGCTCCCTCTCGCACAGTAAACAGAGAAACGTCCTTATATCCAAGTAAGGTATGGGCAAACACAGAAACTTGTAACACAGCCCTGAATTCAGCACTAACCTGAAAACTGGACTATACTAACTTAAAAAGGTGGGAAAACAAGTATTTTTTTTTGTTCAGAAAATAAAACAGATACAATCAAAAACACTTAAACTGCACATAAATGGCTATCATACTTGAGTGTGTAGCCTGCAACATTTAAACAGGCAATTTAAACACTAAAATGACTTTGTTAAAGTGAACGCAGTAAAATAAGTAAAATATGTAGCTGAAACAAACTTTTTAAATCACAGAAACTCTAGAAAATCGGTGTTTTAGATGAAATTAGCTAAAGGCAGCAAGAAAATGCAGAAAAAAGATACTTAATAACTCCAAAGTCTCTCTTTTGCCTCTTTGCTGCTGTAGAACTCTGCAGTGCACCAGGCAGGAGGCAGGGAAATGAAAGAGATAGAAATTAGCCCCAAATGGCCAATAAACTACCAATTACTGGGCTGAAACCACTCCTCCAGGGACAGATAGGCTGCTCAAAGCTCCCTCTCTCACAGTGAACAGAGAAACTTCCTTCTATCCAAGTAAGATATGGGCAAACACAGAAACTTGTAACACAGCCCTTAATTCACCACTAACCTGAAAACTGGACTATACTAGCTTAGATAGGTGGAAAAACAAGTATACTTTGTTGTTTTTTGTTTTATTCAGAAAATAAAGCAGATACTATCAAAAAAACACTTTAAATGCACATAAATGGCTATCATGCTTGAGTGTGTAGCATACAACAGATAAACAGGTAATTTAAACACAAAAACAACTTTGTTAAGTGCAGGCAGTAGAATAAGTACAATATGTAGCTGAAACAAGCTTTTTAATTCATAGAAACTCTAGAAAATTGGCGTTTTAGGCAGAATTAGCTAAAGGCAGCAAGAAAATGTGTAAAAATGATAATTAATCACTCCAAAGTATCTCTTTTGTCTCTCTTCTGCCGTAGAACTCTGCAGGAAACCAGGGAGGAGCTTGTTGAGCTGTATACTAGCTCAAAAACATCACAAATGTGGGTGTTATAGCAGGGAAATGAAAGAGATATAAATTAGCTCAAAATAGACAATAAACTACACATTTCTGGGCTGAAACCACTCCTCCAGGGACAGATAGGCTGCTCAAAGTTCCCATTGAACATAGAAACCTCCTTCTATCCAGGTAAGGTATGGGTAAACACAGAAACTTGTAACACAGCCCTGAATTCAGCACTAACCTGAAAACTGGACCATACTAGCTTAGAAAGGCAGGAAAATAGGTATATATTTTTGTTTGTGTTTTTTTTTTTCAGAAAATAAATCTGATACAATCAAAACAAAAACTTAAATGTACAGAAATGGCTATCACACTTGAGTATATAGACTACAACAGTTAAACAGGTAATTTAAACAAAAAAACAACTTTGTTAAACTGCAGGCAGTGAAATAAGTACAATGTGCAGCTGAAACAAGCTTTTTAAATCACAGAAACTCTAGAAGTTTGGAATTTTAGGAGGAATTAGCTAAAGGCAGCAAGAAAATGTTGAAAAATGATACTTAATCACTCCAAAGTCTCTCTTTTGTCTCTCTGCTGCTGTAGAACTCTGCAGTCCACCAGGAAGAAGCTTGCTGAGTTGTATACTAGCGCAAAAACCTTGCAAATGCGGGTTTTATAGCAGGGAAATGAAAGAGGTAGAAATTAGCCCCAAAAGGACAATAAACTATCAATTTCTGGGCTGAAACTATTCCTCCAGGGACAGATAGGCTGCTCAAAGCATCCTCTCTCACAGTGAATAGAGAAACTTCCTTCTATCCAAGTAAGATATGGGCAAACACAGAAAGTTGTAACACTGCCCGGAATTAAGCACTAACCTGAAAACTGGACCATAGTAGCTTACAAAGGCAGGAAAACAAGTATATATATTTTTTTTTCAGAAAATAATACAGATACAATCAAAAAACACTTTAAATGTACAGAAATGGCTATCACAATTGAGTGTGTAGACTACAACATTTAAACAGGTAATTTAAACACAAAAATGACTATGTTAAATTTCAGGCAGTAAAATAAGCACAATGGGTAGCAGAAACAAGCTTTTTAAATCACAGAAACTATAGAAATTTGGCATTTTAGGTGGAATTAGCTAAATGCAGCAAGAAAATGCAGAAAAATGATACTTTATCACTGCAAAGTCTCTGTTTTGACACTCTGCTGTTGTAGGACTCTGCACGGCACCAGGCAGGAGCTTGCTGAGCTGTATACTAGCGCAAAAACCTTGCAAATGCGGGTTTTTTAGCAGGGAAATGAATGAGATAGACATTAGCTGAAAATGGCCAATAAACTACTAATTTCTGGGCTGAAACCACTCCTCCAGGGACTGATAGGCTGCTCAAAGCTCCCTCTCTCACAGTTAACAGAAAAATTTCCTTTTATCCAAGTAAGGTATGGGCAAACACAGAAACTTGTAACACAGCCCTGAATTCAGCAGTAACCTCAAAACTGGGCTATACTAGCTTAGAAAGGTGGAAAAACAAGTATACTTTTTTGTTTTTTGTTTTATTCAGAAAATAAAGCAGATACAATAAAAAAAACACTTTAAATGCACAGAAATGGCTATCACACTTGAATGTGTAGCCTGCAACATTTAAACAGGTAATTTAAACAAAAAATATGACTTTGTTAAAGTGCAGGCAGTAAAATAAGTAAAATATGTAGCTGAAACAAACTTTTTAAATCATAGAAACTCTGGAAAATCAGCGTTTTAGATGAAATTAGCTAAAGGCAGCAAGAAAATGCAGAAAAAAGATACTTAATCACTCCAAAGTCTCTCTTTTGCCTCTTTGCTGCTGTAGACCTCTGCAGTGCACCATGCAGAAGGCAGGGAAATGAAAGAGATAGAAATTAGCCCCAAATGGCCAATAAACTACCAATTTCTGGGCTGAAACCACTCCTCCAGGGACAGATAGGCTGCTCAAAGCTCCCTCTCTCACAGTGAACAGAGAAACTTCCTTCTATCCAAGTAAGATATGGGCAAACACAGAAACTTGTAACACAGCCCTTAATTCACCACTAACCTGAAAACTGGCCCATACTAGCTTAGAAAGGCAGGAAAACAAGTATATATTTTTTTTTTTTTTTTTTTTTTCAGAAAATAAAGCAGATACAATCAAAAAACACTTTAACTGTACAGAAATGGCTATCACACTTGAGTGTGTAGACTGCAACAGCTAAACAGGTACTTTAAACACAAACACAACTTTGTTAATGTGCAGGCAGTAAAATAAGTACAATGTGTAGCTGAAACAAACTTTTTAAATCACAGAAACTCTAGAAATTTGGCATTTTAGGTGGAATTAGCTAAAGGCATCAAGAAAATGCAGAATAATTATACTTCATCACTCCAAAGTCTCTCTTTTGTCTCTCTGCTGCTTTAGAACTATGCATGGCACCAAGCAGGAGCGTGCTGAGCTGTATACTAGCGCAAAAACCTTGTAAATGTGGATTTTATAGCAGGGGAATGAAAGAGATAGAAATTAGCTGAAAATGGCCAATAAACTACTAATTTCTGGGCTGAAACCACTCCTCCAGGGAATGATAGGCTGCTCAAAGCTCCCTCTCTCACAGTGAATAGAGAAATGTCCTTCTATCCAATTAAGGTATGGGCTTAAACAGAAACTTTTTACATAGCCCTGAATTCAGCACTAACCTGAAAACTGGACTATACTAGCTTAGAAAGGCGGAAAAATAAGTATACTTTTTGTTGTTGGTTTTATTCAGAAAATATAGCAGATACAATAAAAAAAACCCCTTTAAATGCACAGAAATGGCTATCACACTTTAGTGTGTAGGCTACAACAGTTAAACAGGGAATTTAAACACAAAAATGACTTTGTTAGTGCAGGCAGTAAAATAAGTGCAATATGTAGCTGAAACAACCTTTTTAAATCACAGAAACTCAAAAAATGGCATTTTAGGCGGAATTAGCTAAAGGCAGAAAGAAAATGCAGAAAAATGATACTTAATCTCTCCAAAGTCTCTCTTTTGTCTCTCTGCTGCTGTAGAACTCTGCAGTGCATCAGGCAGGAGCTTGATGAGCTGTATACTAGAGCAAAAACCTCGCAAATGCTGGTTTTATAGCGGGGAAATGAAAGAGATAGAAATTAGCCCCAAATGGCCAATAAAATACCAGTTTCTAGGCTGAAACCACTCCTCCAGGGACAGATAGGCTGCTCAAAGCTCCCTCTCTCACAGTGAACAGAGAAACTTCCTTCTATACAAGTAAGGTATGGGCAAGCACAGAAACTTGTAACACAGCCCTGAACTCAGCACTAACCTGAAAACTGGAGTATACTAGCTTAGAAAGGCAGAAAAAAAGTATACCTTTTTGTTGTTTTGTTTTATTCAGAAAATATAGCAGATAAAAACACTTTAAATGCACAGAAATGGCTATCACACTTGAGTGTGTAGCCCACAACAGTTAAACAGGTAATTGAAGCACAAAAAAGACTTTGTTAAAGTGCAGGCAGTAAAATAAGTACAATATGTAGCTGAAACAAGCTTTTTAAATCACAGAAACTCTAGAAAATTGGCTTTCTAGGCGGAATTAGCTAAAGGCAGCAAAACAAATGCAGAAAAATGATACTTAATCACTCCAAAGTCTCTCTTTTGTCTCTCTGCTGCTGTAGAACTCTGCAGTGCACCAGACAAAAGCTTGCTGAGCTGTGTACTAGCATGAAAACCTCACAAATGCGGGTTTTATAGCAGGGAAATTAAAGAACTAGAAAAAAGCCCCAAATGGACGGTAAACTACCAATTACTGGGCTGAAACCACTCCTGTAGGGACAGATAGGCTGCACAAAGCTCCCTCTCTCACAGTGAACAGAGAAACTTCCTTCTATCCAAGCAAGGTATGGGCAAACACAGAAACTTGTAACACAGCCCCGAATTCAGCACTAACCTGAAAACTGGACTATACTAGCTTAGAAAGGCGGGAAAACAAGTATTTATTTATTTATTTATTTATTTTGTTTTTTTTCAGAAAATAAAGCAGATACAATAAAAAAAGACTTTAAATGCACAGAAATGGCTATCACACTTGAGTGTGTAGCCTACAACAGTTAAACAGGTAATTAAAATGCAAAACAACTTTGATAAAGTGCAGGCAGTAAAATAAAGTACAATATGTAGCTGAAACAAGCTTTTCAAACCATAGAAACTCTAGAAAATTGTTGTTTTAGGCAGAATTAGCTAAAGGCAGCAAGAAAATGCTTAAAAATAATACTTAATCACTCCCAAGTATCTCTTCTGTCTCTCTTCTGCCCTAGAACTCTGCAGGGCACCAGGCAGGAGCTTGTTGAGCTGTATACTAGCGCAAAAACATCACAAATGTGGGTTTTATAGCAGGGAAATGAAAGAGATATAAATTAGACCACAATGGCCAATCAACTACAAATTTCTGGGCCGAAACCACTCTTCCAGGGACAGATAGGCTGCTCAAAGCTCCCTCTCTCACAGTGAACATAGAAACCTCCTTCTATCCAAGTAAGGTATGGGCAAAGACAGAAACTTGTAACACAGCCCTGAATTCAGCACTAACCTGAAAACTGGACCATACTAGCTTAGAAAGGCAGGAAAATAGGTATATATATTTTTTTTTTTTCAGAAAGTAAATCAGATACAATCAAAAAAAAAAATTAGATGTACAGAAATGGCTATCACACTTGAGTGTACAGACTACAACAGTTAAACAGGTAATTTAATCACAAAAATAACTTTGTTAAGCTGCTGGCAGTGAAATAAGTACAATGTGCAGCTGAAACAAGCTTTTTAAATCACAGAAACTCTAGAAATTTGGCATTTTAGGCGGAATTAGCTAAAGGCAGCAAGAAAATGTTGAAAAATGATACTTAATCACTCCAAAGTCTCTCTTTTGTCTCTCTGCTGCTGTAGAACTCTGCAGTCCACCAGGAAGAAGCTTGCTGAGTTGTATACTATTACAAAGTCCTTGCAAATGTGGGTTTTATAGCAGGGAAATGAAAGAGGTAGAAATTAGCCCCAAAAGGACAATAAACTATCAATTTCTGGGCTGAAACCATTCCTCCAGGGACAGATAGGCTGCTCAAAGCTTCCTCTCTCACAGTGAACAGAGAAGCTTCCTTCTATCCAAGTAAGATATGGGCAAACACAGAAACTTGTAACACTGCCCTGAATTAAGCACTAACCTGAAAACTGGACCATACTAGCTTAGAAAGGCAGGAAAAGAGGTATATATTTTTTTGGGTTTTTTTCAGAAAATAAAGCAGATACAATCAAAAAACACTTTAAATGTACAGAAATGGCTATCACACTTGAATGTGTAGCCTGCAGCAGTTAAACAGGTAATTTAAACAAAAAAATATGACTTTGTTAAAGTGCAGGCAGTAAAATAAGTAAAATATGTAGCTTAAACAAGCTTTTTAAATCGCAGAAACTCTAGAAAATCGGTGTTTTAGACGAAATTAGCTAAAGGCAGCAAGAAAATGCCGAAAAAAGATACTTAATCATGCCAACATCGCTTGTTTGTCTCTCTGCTGCTGTAGAACTCTGCAGTGCACCAGGCAGAAGCTTGCTGAGCTGTATACTAATGCAAAAACCTCACAAATGTGGGTTTTATAGCAGGAAAATGAAAGAGATAGAAATTAGCCCCATATGGCCAATAGACTACCACTTTCTGGCTGAAAACACTCCTCTAGGGACAGATAGGCTGCACAAAGTTCCCACTCTTACAGTGAACAGAGAAACTTCCTTCTTTCCAAGCAAGGTATTGGCAAACACAGAAACTTGTAAAACACAGCCCTGAATTCAGCACTAACCTGAAAATTGGACTATACTAGCTTAGAAAGGCAGGAAAACAAGTATTTTTTTTTTTGTTTTTTTTTGTTTTTTTTTCAGAAAATTAAGCAGATACAATAAATAAAAAGAATTTAAATGCACAGAAATGGCTATCACACTTGAGTGTGTAGCCTACAACAATTAAACAGGTAATTTAAACACAAAACAAATTTGTTAAAGTGCAGGCAGTAAAATAAGTACAATATGTAGCTGAAACAAGCTTTTTAAATCATAGAAACTCTAGAAAATTGGCGTTTTAGGCAGAATTCGCTAAAGGCAGCAAGAAAAAAAAGACAAATGATACTTAATTACTCCAAAGTCTCTCTTTTGTCACTCTTCTGCTGTAGAACTCTGCAGGGCACCAGGCAGGAGCTTGTTGAGCTGTATACTAGCACAAAAACCTCACAAATGTGGATTTTATAGCAGGGAAAGGAAAGTGATAGAAATTAGCCCAAAATGGCCAATAAACTACCAATTCCTGGCTGAAACCACTCCTCCAGTGACAGATAGTTGCTCAAAGCTCCCTCTCTCACAGTGAATAGAGAAACTTCCTTCTATCCAAGTAAGGTATGGGCAAACACAGTAACTGGTAATACAGCCCTAAATTCAGCATTAACCTGAACACAGGACCATACTAGCTTAGAAAGGCAGGAAAACAGGTATATATTTTTTGTTTTTGTTTTTTTCAGAAACTAAAGCAGATACAATCAAAAAACACTTTAAATGTACAGAAATGGCTATCACACTTGAGTGTGTTGAGTGCAACAGTTAAACAGGTAATTTAAACACAAAAACAACTTTGTTAAAGTGCAGGCAGTAAAATAAGTACAATGTGTATCTGAAACAAGCTTTTTAAATCACAGCAACTAGAAATTTGGCATTTTAGGCAGAATTAACTAAAGGCATCAAGAAAATGCAGAAAAACTATACTTTATCACTCCAATGTCTCTCTTTTGTTTCTCTGCTGATATAGAACTCTGCAGAGCACCAGGAAGGAGCTTGCTGAGCTGTATAGTAGCGCAAAAACCTTGCAAATGAGTGTTTTAGCAGGGAAATGAAAGAGATAGAAATTAGCTGAAAATGGCGAATAAACTACTACTTTCTGTGCTGAAACCACTCCTCCAAGGACAGATAGGCTGCTCAAAGCTCCCTCTCTTACAGGGAATAGAGAAACTTCCTTCTATCCAAGTATGGTATGGGCTTACACAGAAACTTGTAACACAGCCCTGAATTCAATGCTAACCTGAAAACTGGACTATACTAGCTTAGAAAGGCAGAAAAACAAGTATTTTTTTTTTTGTTTTATTCAGAAAATAAAGCAGATACAGTAAAAAAAAAAACACTTTAAATGCAAATAAATGGCTATCACACTTGAGTATGTAGCCTACAACAGTTAAACATGTAATTTAAACACAGAAATGACTTTGTTAGTGCAGGCAGTAAAATAAGTACAATGTGTAGCTGAAACAACCTTTTTAAATCACAGAAACTCAGAAAATTGGCATTTTCGGCGGAATTAGCTAAAGGCAGCACGAAAATGCAGAAATATTATACTTAATCACTCCAAAGTCTCTCTTTTGTCTCTCTGCTGCTGTACAACTTTGCAGTGCACCAGGCAGGAGCTTGCAGAGCTGTACACAAGTGCAAAAACCTAGCAAATGTGGGTTTTATAGCAGGGAAATGAAAGGGATAGAAATTAGCCCCAAATGGCAAATAAAATACCAGTTTCTAGGTTGAAACCACTCCTCCAGGGACAGATAGGCTGCTCAAAGCTCCCTCTCTCAAAGTGAACAGAGAAACTTCTTTCTATCCAAGTAAGGTATGGGCAAACACAGAAACTTGTAACACAGCCCTGAATTCAGCACTAACCTGAAAACTGGAGTATACTAAATTAGAAAGGCAGAAAAACAAGTTTACTTTTTTGTTTTTTTTTTGTTTTATTCAGAAAATAAAGCAGATACATTAAAAAAAACACTTTAAATGCACATAAATGGCTATCACACTTGAGTGTGTAGCCTACAACAGTTAAACAGGTAATTTAAACACAAAAAAGACTTTGTTAAAGTGCAGGTTTTAAAATAAGTACAATATGTAACTGAAACAAGCTTTTTAAATCACAGAAACTCTAGAAAATCTTCATTTTAGGCAGAATTAGCTAAAGGCAGCAAGAAAATGCAGTAAAATGATACTTAATCACTCCAAAGTCTCTCTTTTGTCTCTCTGCTGCTGTAGAACTCTGCAGTGTACCAGGCAAAAGCTTGCTGAGCTGTATATTAGCCTAAAAACCTTGCAAATGCAGGTTTTATAGCAGGGAAATGAATGAGATAGAAATTAGCCCCAAATGGCTGATAAACTACCAATTACTTGGGCTGAAACCACTCCTCCAAGGACAGATAGGCTGCACAAAGCTCCATCTCTCACAGTGAAGAGAGAAACTTCCTTCTATCCAAGCATGGTATGGGCAAACACAGAAACTTGTAAGGCAGCCCTGAATTCAGCACTAACCTGAAAACTGGACTATACTAGCTTAGAAAGGTGGGAAAACAAGTGTTTTTTTTTTTTTTTTTTTTTCAGAAAATAAAGCAGATACAATAAAAAAAGAATTTAAATGCACAGAAATGGTTATCACACTTGAGTGTGTAGCCTACAACAGTTAATCATGTAATTTAAAAGCAAAACAACTTTGTTAAAATGCAGGCAGTAAAAGAAAGTACAATAATTAGCTGAAACAAGCTTTTTAAATCATTGAAACTCTAGAAAATTGGTGTTTTAGGCAGAATTAGCTAAAGGCAGCAAGAAAATGCATAAAAATGATACTTAATCACTCCAAAGTATCTCTTTTGTCTCTATTCTGCTGTAGAACTCTGCAGGGCACTAGACAGGAGCTTGTTAAGCTGTATACTAGCGCAAAAACCTCACAAATGTTGTTTTTATAGCAGGGAAATGAAAGAGATATACATTAGCCCAAAATGGCCAATAAACTACAAATTTCTGGGCTGAAACCACTCCTCCAGGGACAGATAGGCTGCTCAAAGCTCCCTCTCTCACAGTGAACAGAGAAATCTCCTTCTATCCAAGTAAGGTATGGGCAAACACAGCCCTGAATTCAGCACTAACCTGAGAACTGGACCATACTAGCTTAGAAAGGCCGGAAAACAAGTGTATATTTTTTGTTTTAATTTTTTTTCAGAAAATAAAGCAGATACAATCCAAAAACAATTTAAGTGTACAGAAATGGCTATCACACTTGAGTGTGTAGACTACAACAGTTAAACAGGTAATTTAAACACAAAAATGACTTTGATAAAGTGCAGGCAGTGAAATAAGTACAATGAGTAGCTGAAACAAGCTTTTTAAATCACAGAAATTCTAGAAATTTGACATTTTAGGTGGAATTAGCTAAAGGCAGCAAGAAAATGCAAAAAATGATACTTTATAACTCCAAAGTCTCTTTTTGTCTCCCTGCTGCTGTAGAACTCTACGCGGCACCAGACAGGAGCTGTCTGAGCTGTATACTAGCGCAAAAACCTTGCAAATGTGAGTTTTTTAGCAGGGTAATGAAAGAGATAGAAATTAGCCCAAAATGGCCAATAAACTACTAATTTCTGGGCTAAAACCAATCCTCCAGGGACGGATAGGCTGCTCAAAGCTCCCTCTCTCACAGTGAACAGAGAAACTTCCTTCTATCCAAGTAAGGTATGGGCAAACACAGAAGCTTGTAACACAGCCCTGAATTCAGCATTAACCTGAAAACTGGACTATACTAGCTTAGAAAGGTGGAAAAACAAGTATACTTTTTTTTTTTTTTTTTTGTTTTATTCAGAAAATAAAGCAGATACTATCAAAAAACACTTTAAATGCACATAAATGGCTATCATGCTTGAGTGTGTAGCATACAACAGATAAACAGGTCATTTAAACACAAAAACAACTTTGTTAAGTGCAGGCAGTAAAATAAGTACAATATGTAGCTGAAACAAGCCTTTTAAATCACAGAAACTCAGAAAATCGGCGTTTTAGGTGGAATTAGCTAAAGGCAGCAAGATAATGTAGAAAAATTATACTTAATCACTCCAAAGTCTCTCGTTTGTCTCTCTGCTGCTTTAGATCTCTGGAGTGCACCAGACAGGAGCTTGCTGAGCTGAATACTAGCGCAAAGACCTCGCAAATACGGGTTTTAAAGCAGGGAAATGAAAGCTATATAAATTAGCCCCAAATGGCCAATAAACTACCAATTTCTGGGCTGAAACCACTCCTCCAAGGACAGATAGGCTGCTCAAAGTTCCCTCTCTCACAGTGAACAGAGAAACTTCCTTCTATCCAAGTAAGGTATGGGCAAACACAGCCCTGAATTCAGAATTAACCTGAAAACTGGACCATACTAGCTTAGAAAGGCAGGAAAACAAGTATATATTTTTTTGTTTTTGTTTTTCTCAGAAACTAAAACAGATACAATCAAAAAACACTTTAAATGTACATAAATGGCTATCACACTTGAGTGTGTGTGGGCTGCAACAGTTAAACAGGTAATTTAAACACAAAAATAACTTTGTTAAAGTGCAGGCAGTAACATAAGTACAATGTGTAGCTGAAACAAGCTTTTTAAATCACAGAAACTCTAGACATTTGGCACTTTAGGCAGAATTAACTAAAAGCATCAAGAAAATGCAGAAAAACTATACTTTATCACTCCAAAGTCTCTATTTTGTCTCTCTGCTGACATAGAACTCTGCAGGGCACCAGGCAGGAGCTTGCTGAGCTGTATACTAGTGAAAAAACCTTGCAAATGTGTTTTTTTAGCAGGGAAATGAAAGAGATATAAATTAGCTGAAAATGGCCAATAAACTACTAATTTCTCTGCTGAAACCACTCCTCCAAGGACAGATAGGCTGCTCAAAGCTCCCTCTCTTACAGTGAATAGAGAAACTTCCTTCAATCCAAGTAAGGTATGGGCTTACACAGAAACTTGTAACACAGCCCTGAATTCAACGCTAACCTGAAACCTTGACTATACCAGCTTAGAAAGGTGGAAAAACAAGTATACTTTTTTGTTTTTTTGTTTTATTCAGAAAATTATTTATTTATTTATTTATTTATTTATTCCAGTTTGGTGACCAGGGAGGTCCACTGGGCTTGAGAGACCATTTTCAGTGGAGGCCCGGGGAGAAAAGCTCCAGATAGCAAGTTACATTAAGTATTATAATGTTCATTTTGATTAAGCAGTGAAGTTCTGTATCACAACTTACATAACAAAATAGACATGTAGAAGTATCATATTGCACCTTCACATAAACAAGTTGAAAAATAGCAATAGAAAAAGAGTCAGTATAAGTTACATTCAAATATGTAGTTGTACACTTTTTTTTTTTTTTTTGAAGGAAGGGTAGTTGCTAAGGGTGAGAGGTGGGGGGGAGATTAGTTGTAGTTTCTAGGCTGGGAATTAGTGAGTGGTGATTAGGTGGGAGGTAGGTCAGCCAGGAGAGAAGGAAGAGTGGAGGTTGGGAGGTGAGGAGAGAGGGGTGCAGTTACAATGCCTGTGATGAAATAGGTAGGAGTGGAGTAGTCTTTTGAAAGTGTTTAGGTTGTCACTAGCTCTCAAAGTGGAGGGCAGGGAGTTCCATTTTTTAGCTAAGGTATGGGAGAGTAAAAGTTGACCAGCAGGGTGTTTAGGTTTGTGGATAGTAATAAGGTTTTGATGAGTGGATCTAAGAGGTCTTGGGGGGGCTATAAGGTAGGAGGATATTGGATAAAGAGGGGCAGCTGGTGGGTTGAAATATTAATTTATGGACTGTGACAATTTGAAGGAAGTTAAGTTGATTTGGGAGTTCAAGCCAGTTTAGAGTTAGTAGTGAGGAGCAGTGATGAGAGGAGGCCTTTGCTTTTGTGGCAAATCTGGAGATTTTGTTGCAGCATACTTCTAGTTTGGAGGTAAGAGTGGAAGCTAGATTAGTAAGTAATGGAGTGCCATATAGAAGGGATGGGAGAAGATATGTAGTGGCCAGGGTCAATCTAGTGGAGGGAGAGAGGAAGTGATTATTTCTGTAGAGTAGGCCGAGTTTTATGTGGGTTTTTTTGATGTTTTGTAGGATATGGGTGTTGAATTTTAGGTGTTCATCAATGGTGACCCCTAAAAGTTTGGCAGAGGGAACAATATCAATGATAGATTTGTTGAGGCTGGTAATTTCAAATGAGTTTTTATCAATGGGACTTGCTTTGGAGAGAGTGAATAGGAGGATTTTGGTTTTGTTAGCGTTGAGTGAGAGGTGTTTTTTTAGTATCCATTTTTCAGTGGTTGAAAAGGCAGATTGAGTTAGTAATTTGAGTTCATATTGGTTGGAAGCATAGCAGATCAGAGTAGAGTCATCTGCGTATTGTACAATTTTGGTGTTTGGAATGACTTTGTGGAAATCATTAATGAATGGAACCTTGGGGAACTCCTGTGGGTGTTAGAAGGAAGGTGGAAGTGGAATGGCCCCATTTCACTGCTTGGGACCTGTCAGAAAGATAGCTAGACAACCAGGAAAGAGTATTTGGGGAGATATTAAGGTTGGATAGATGATGTAGAAGATGAGTGTGGGAGATTGTGTCAAAAGCTTTAGATAAATCTAATAAAATAGATGAAACTAAGTTGCCGGAGTCCCGAGCTGAGTTGATAGAGTGTAAAAAGGACAGAAGGGCTGTGTTGGTATTGTGTCCAGGGTGGAAGCCGTGTTGGGTTGGATAGAGTAGTTGATGTTCGGTTATGAATGGCATGAGCTGTATGTGAATGCATTTTTTGAGAACTTTGGAGATGGGAGAGAGGATAGCTATGGGGCGGAAGTTAGAGAAGTTGCAGTTTTTGCAACCCTTGTGGAGTGGGAGAATATAAGCGGAACACCATAGTTTTAGTACATATGACTCGAGTAGTGACCTATTGATAAGGATGCTGATAGGGAGCACAATACTGTCAGAGGCGATTTTTAGGAAAGTTGAGGGAATGTTGTCAGG
Organism: Protopterus annectens; assembly: GCF_019279795.1. Classification (NCBI taxonomy): domain Eukaryota; kingdom Metazoa; phylum Chordata; order Ceratodontiformes; family Protopteridae; genus Protopterus; species Protopterus annectens. Next base: position 475,125,768 of record NC_056735.1, read on the forward strand.
AGCATTAGTGCAAGCTTTGAGTTTATAGAGAAGTTTTTTTATGAGGTTGTTGGATACAGGTTTAAGTTTGAAAATAGGGAGGGGTGGGAGGAGGTGGGGATGAGGTGGGTAGGGGGAGGTCATTGGGGAAGGTTTTGGTCAGTTCAGCTATGGAAGAGGTGAAGAATGTAATAAATAGTTTGGTGATTTCTTAGTCAGATTTGCTAGTGTCAGGACAAGGGTTATTTATCGTACCAGGCTTGAGGAGGGAGTTTATGGAGTTCCAGAATTGTTTGGGGGTGGTTGTAATAGGATTATTTGTCTTTAATGGCTTGTTTTTTGGCTAGGTTTCACAACTGTTTGTATTTTAGTAACAGCTCAGGTTGTTTATGTTGGTGATAGTTTTTCCAAGATTTGTCTCTTTCTTTCATAGTTTTCTTGGTGGCTTTTGTAAGCCAAGGGGCTGTTTTTGCTTTAACTCTTTTGGTTCGAGTTGGAGCTAGGGAGTTTAGGATAGAAAGGAATGTAGAGTTAAAGAAGTGTACGGCTTTCCCTGAGGTAAGGTTTTTAGTGGGTTCCAGTTTATGAGCATTAGAGAGTCACAGAAGGTAGACGGGTTAAAGTTAGTTAGGTTATGGGTTTGTAGGAAGTGGTGGGAGTATGGGGAAGAGGAAGTGGCTCTGTGGCTGAAAGCAGGGAGGTGGTCTCCTAATGGATCGGGAGTCACACCAGATATACTGGTCTTATTTGGGTGGGAGACTAGTATCCAGTCTAGGATAGAGCCTAGGTGGTTGGTCTTGTTGGGCCTGATGATGGTATGAATAAGTTGAGTAAAGTTGAAGTGATTAATAGATATGGTGGGATTGGGGTCTATGATTTTTTGCCAGTCTATATTCACGTCTCCCATTATGTAAGTTTCTTGTTTTATATTAGTGCATGTCCAGGAGAGGATGTCTTCTAAGGTGTTGGTGTTATTGCCAGGAGGAATATAAAGGGAGATGATACAGATACGTTTTTGGTTATTTAATTTTAGCATGAAAATCACTAGTTCAGCGTTGTTAAAGGATGGGATAGGATTAGGAAAGGGAGTAATAGAAGAAAATAGAAATAGAAAATAAAAAAATAAAAGAAAATACAGCAGATACAATAAAAAAAAACTTCAAATACACATAAATGACTATCACACTTGAGTGTGTAGCCTACAACAGTTAATCAGGTAATTTAAACACAAAAACAACTTTGTTAAAGTGCAGGCAGTAAAATAAGTACAATATGTAGCTAAAACAAACTTTTTAAATCACAGAAACTCAGAAAATCGGCGTTTTTAGGCAGAATTATCTAAAGGCAGCAAGAAAATGCAGAAAAATGATACTTAATCACTCCAAAGTCTCTCTTTTGTCTCTCTGCTGCTGTAGAACTCTGCAGTGCACCAGGCAGGAGCTTGCTGAGCTCTATACTAGCGCAAAAACCTCGCAAACGTGGGTGTTAAAGCAGGGAAATGAAAGAGATCGAAATTAGCCCCAAATGGCCAATAAACTACCAATTTCTGGGCTGAAACCTCTCCTGCAGGAACAGATAGGCTGCTCAAAGCTCCCCCTCTCACAGTGAACAGAGAAACTTCCTTCTATCTGTTAGATTTTATGAATATTAGTCTGAAATTAATTATGTTGTAAATATGCTGAAAGAAAAGGCTTGCTTAAATGCAGAAACAGCGTTTAGTAATATGTGATCAGCAGTCATACTAAATGACCATGGCTTGGAAAAGGAATCTGCTGAATGGACATTTTTCCCTTACAGACTCAAAAACAGGATGTATGCAAGAGCAAAAATGCAAAATCTGCTTTTAAAGAACACTGACATGTTTTTCTGCATATAAAAAATGGACACAATATGTTTCCTAAAATACAGGATGGACACAATATGTTTCCTAAAACAACAGGATATGTTTATGACACTGTGACAATGTGTTTTCTCAAAAATATGTTTTTCTGCATGAAAAACAGGATATGGCACAAGAACAGATGTTTTTATACAAAAATCCAAATAAAATACAGGATGTTCACACTGTCAAAAAAGCTGATCTCTGACAATGTGTTTTCTCAAAAATATGTTTTTCTGTATGGAAAACAGGATATGCTTATCAGCATTGGCACAAGAACAAATGTTTTTGTACAAAGATCCAAATAGAATACAGAACAATGTGTTTCCTCAAAAATATGTTTTTTTGAATGAACATCAGGACACTGTTACAGGATATTCACACTGTCAGAAAAGATGGTCTCTTACAAGACATTGTTAAACAAGGAAGCTTAGTATTGTTTCTACAGGACTAAAACTGTATATAAAGAGCTGTATAAATCCAGTTATGTTAGAGGTATGGTAGGGACTCATGTGTCCTAAGGTAAATGTTATATCTCTCACATCATCTGTACTATATGAGAAGTAAAGTTGGAGCAGTACTTTTAAGCTGCAATGTGGTTCCGTTTGGTTTATTATAAAAAGTTATTTGTTACTGCTCTCTAAAGTTGATGCTGCAAAGTATATTCTCTCATCAGTGTATATTCTGCAAGTTTCTGTATGCAACAGACTGTGAATGCAAATATAACCAGACTTTGAATTTTAGCAGAATCCAGCCAGCAAGACTGAGTGTCTTAAGAACACTTCAAATCCATCACACCAAGCAGTAAGCAGCTCCATGTAATTTTTTCAATGGCAAGCTAGCCTGCATTTGAACCTACAATCTGCAATTCAAACACAGGGTGAGTGATGGTAAGCCCTGCAGAGGGTCACTTCAGTCAAATTGCAGTAACTAACATTTGTACGTATGTGTAAATCCTAAACAGAAGTATTCCAGTTTATGCAGCTTGCAGTAGTACAGTTTTTTAGACGTCTACATTCGGAGTGAGACTGAAGTTCCAGTCGCAGTGCCATAACTTCGCTAAGAAAAGGGGGATATCCACTAGCCCAATAGTTCACTGCCTGTTGTGCTTTCCCAGCTTCTCAAGTGACTTTGAAAAATTTCCAGCCATCTGCAACAACAGCCTGATCACCTGTTTTCTTGCTCACTGGTAAGACTTTTTTCTACGTCACATTTTTTAGTATGGTTGCTATTCGACAGTTTGGATATTAGACAGTCTGGATATTAGATTAGACAGTATGGATATTTTCATGCATAATTTAAGCAAATGTAAAAAATTGCTATGTTGGTATACACAGCACATTAGTAAATGTAAAACCTTATTAGGGCAGGTTGATAGTAAGGCATTATGCAAATGTATTACAATATTTGACTGGTATCTCAAAGAAAACCATGTGAAATATGACAAATGTTTATTGTGTGCTTCAACAAAAACTGCATTTTGTGTATTATGCCATAAAATAATATTGCATCATATTGCTAACAAAATAGACTGTAAAAACAGATCTGAAGAATTAACTAAGGGTAAAGTGTTTCCATTACATTCTGATGTTGAACAGTTATGTCCTGTCACCACATGTGAGTCAAATCAGTTACTGATAGAACCCCTAGTACATTTTGTTACAAAGGAATGTAGTAAACTTTTAAAAGACAGACATAATGAGTTCAGGAAGCTTAGACAAGTTATACACACATCTTTTCAAAAGTGCATAGGAGTTTCAAATTCAGCAGAACAGCTTACTAAAGAATGTCAGAAAGACCATGCAACATTATTGGAAATTCAACAGCAGTTGCAGGATAAAGGAAATAAATTAGCTGAACTGGCAGAGACTGGGAACTTCCTGCATGCACAGTTAATCTGTGCAAAGGAAATATATTTTATAATATGTTTATGTTTTGAAAATGGTTAAACATACATGGTAGGATGGTAGGATCTGATGTCTGGACAAATCATTCTTAAATGTTTTACTTTCATTCAGTTAAAGCAAGACATCTATCAGTACTACAGTAAAGTAAAGCATATGAATGCCATTCATTAGCATAGTCAAAAGGTAAACAAAACTGTTCTAGTGTATTATAATATATAAAATTAAATAAAAATAGATGAGTAAAAATTTAAAGTCACAAGACATGACATGCTTGTATAAAGATATACAGATAAAAGACAGACATGCATGTGTGTTCTTTTCATCTAGAGTACATCTGTTACAATACACAAAAATAACAGGCAGACAACAGCAAATATAAATAATATAAATATAAATGTGTTGGTTAAACTAATATCTATTTTGTTTTTTACAATTTGTTTATAATTATATAGTAACACCAAACAGTTAAAGTTCTGAATTTTAAAAAGAAAATCACAGATGGTATTATTCAAACAGTTTTTGTAAAATTAATGGCAAGATAGTTCAATAGATAAATAAATAAAAAATACTGAAATCCATGTAAGGTAATTGTAAAATGATGTCTATTTATGTTGTATAAATGCATAGTTATGCAAATCACAATCACATTAAAGGAAAAATGCTAAAAGAATTAACTATAGTTTACAGAGTATGAAATGTGAGCTCTGTCCTTCCTAGACTAGATGAATAGTTACAGGAAATGCTGGAAAGATAAGATAAACAACAAGACTGATTGCCAGGCAAATAGCTTGAGTTTTTCTAAAGCATCATTGTTATTAAAACATAATTGTTAAAATGTTTACAGGCAACACTATTTGGTAATTGTAATAAAATGTCATAATTGTGCATATATGTCACTTATAATCTGTTTGCAAGTAAATGTTAAAAGAACAAAAAAAAACCTCAGTTGCATCAAGTACAGCCAGCAAATGGGCTATAGTATATATACAGTTCAAATCAATTGTGCAGGAGGGTGTAAATACCTACCAGAGGTAATATACAGTGAAAGCTTTATTTAGTAACCTAATAAAATAAGTGTATAACCAAAGTGTTGGGCTGACATACATTCTATTCTCACAGCATAGAGCAGGTAAACCGTGCTGAAGTACTACAGGGGGAGGGGCACTTTCTCAGTTTTACACTGACTGTATAAGCAGTACTGCACAAGGGTCTGAAATAAACAACAAGGGTCTGAAATAAAGCTACATAAAAATAAATAATAAGGGTCTAAAATAAAGCTACAGGAAAAAATATCTCATTCCTTCTTGACAATACTCTTTTAGGGAGAGGAAAAAACAGGTATTAGTGTATTAGAAATACTGGTAAACTGGATTAAACCTGACAGGGTGAGATATTTTACAAGTTGTTAATAGCTATCATAATGGTTATTATTGTATTATTTAGAATTAAATTGTATTTACAACCTGTTAAACTGTAAAGCTATATAAGAGATAGTTTAAAAAACAAGAGATGGCTTAAAATTGATAAAGCTATACAAGATAGAATAAAGATATGCAAAATGAATAAATGTTTCTAATAGCAAGAATGGTCACTATTTCAATATGTTTTTGACAAAACAATGTTGGTATAAAAAAGCATGAATATTTTTAATTGCTGAGTATGTAGTTTAAAATAACAGGACATATGCATTTGGTATCAATTCCACTAGATATTTCTAAAGAGACAAACATTTTCCAAGATTTTGCTTAATATTAATGTTATTAAATTTGTAAGATTAGACTAAATGTACTTTATAGTCATTGTATGTACAAATGCAGAAGAATTCAGTGCAAATTAAATGAATGTCTAGTAATAAATATGTGTGAAAAAAACATGTTTTAAAAAAATGGGTCCAGTATACCTAGTAAATTGAAATGCATAAATAGCAAACAGTCTGTGTAAATACATACTGTACAGGACACATCGTAATAAGTTCAAAAGTAATTTGTCTGGTTGTAATATCACTGGTTTTACCCCAGTAAAATAATTGCTTTCAAATATTTATTATCTAAGCCCAGTTCAGTATTTTACCAAGATGTTAATGGGCAGTTCAAAGACATGACCACAATGTTATGGTTAAAATGACATTGAAATTGTGTGTTTTCAGTAGTGTATAAATGCTTGCAGTAGCACATAGTTATTGTCTCATAGTTAATTTAACAGCTGCAAAGAGTTAATGAAACAGTTCTAAGTCATAAATGAAATTCTATGATTGCAAAAGAATAAATTGATCAAGTTAAACTAAAGCAGACACAGCTCATAACTGATAAAATATTTTCACAGAATGGTCTGCAAAAGAAAAAGTTGTTAAATACATTCAGTTTTGGTAGTAATACATGTTTTCATTGTATTAACTATGTAAAATTGCATTTTGATTTGTTGTATCAAACTAAAGGTTTGTTTCTTAATGTGTTTTCTATATAAAATGTTTTGAGTATGTTTAAAAACAGAGGGAATTGTTAGATTTTATGAATATTAGTCTGAAATTAATTATGTTGTAAATATGCTGAAAGAAAAGGCTTGCTTAAATGCAGAAACAGAGTTTAGTAATATGTGATCAGCAGTCATACTAAATGACCATGGCTTGGAAAAGGAATCTGCTGAATGGACATTTTTCCCTTACAGACTCAAAAACAGGATGTATGCAAGAGCAAAAATGCAAAATCTGCTTTTAAAGAACACTGACATGTTTTTCTGCATATAAAAAATGGACACAATATGTTTCCTAAAATACAGGATGGACACAATATGTTTCCTAAAACAACAGGATATGTTTATGACACTGTGACAATGTGTTTTCTCAAAAATATGTTTTTCTGCATGAAAAACAGGATATGGCACAAGAACAGATGTTTTTATACAAAGATCCAAATAAAATACAGGATGTTCACACTGTCAAAAAAGCTGATCTCTGACAATGTGTTTTCTCAAAAATATGTTTTTTCTGTATGGAAAACAGGATATGCTTATCAGCCTTGGCACAAGAACAAATGTTTTTGTACAAAGATCCAAATAGAATACAGAACAATGTGTTTCCTCAAAAATATGTTTTTTTGCATGAACATCAGGACACTGTTACAGGATATTCACACTGTCAGAAAAGATGGTCTCTTACAAGACATTGTTAAACAAGGAAGCTTAGTATTGTTTCTACAGGACTAAAACTGTATATAAAGAGCTGTATAAATCCAGTTATGTTAGAGGTATGGTAGGGACTCATGTGTCCTAAGGTAAATGTTATATCTCTCACATCATCTGTACTATATGAGAAGTAAAGTTGGAACAGTACTTTTAAGCTGCAACGTGGTTCCGTTTGGTTTATTATAAAAAGTTATTTGTTACTGCTCTCTAAAGTTGATGCTGCAAAGTATATTCTCCCATCAGTGTATATTCTGCAAGTTTCTGTATGCAACAGACTGTGAATGCAAATATAACCAGACTTTGAATTTTAGCAGAATCCAGCCAGAAAGACTGAGTGTCTTAAGAACACTTCAAATCCAGATTTGGGCAAACAGAGAAACTTGTAACACAGCCCTGAATTCAGCACTAACCTGAAAACTGGACTATACTAGCTTAGAAAGGCGGGAAACAAGTTTTTTTTTTGTTTGTTTTTTTGAGAAAATAACGCAGATACAATAAAAAAAGACTTTAAATGCACAGAAATGGCTATAACACTTGAGTGTGTAGCCTACAACAGTTAAACATGTAATTTAAACACAAAACAACTTTGTTAAAGTGCAGGCAGTAAAGGAAAGTACAATAATTAGCTGAAACAAGCTTTTTAAATCATTGAAACTCTAGAAAATTAGCATTTTAGTTAGAATTAGCTAAAGGCAGCAAGAAAATGCATAAAAATGATACTTAATCACTCCTAAGTATCTCTTATGTCTCTATTCTGCTGTAGAACTCTGCAGGGCACCAGGCAGGAGCTTGTTGAGCTGTATACTAGTGCAAAAACCTCACATATGTCGGTTTTATAGTAGGGAAATGAAAGAGATACACATTAGCCCAAAATGGCCTATAAACTACAAATTTCTGGGATGAAACCAGTCCTCCAGGGACAGATAGGCTGCTCAAAGCTCCCTCTCTCACAGTGAACAAAGAAACCTCCTTCTATCCAAGTAAGGCATGGGCAAACACAGAAACTTGTAACACAGCCCTGAATTCAGCACTAGCCTGAGAACTGGACCATACTAGATTAGAAAGGCTGGAAAACAAGTACACATTTTTTTGTTTTTGTTTTTTTTTTTCAGAAAATAAAGCAGATACAATCAAAAAACAATTTAAATGTACAGAAATGGCTATCACACTTGAGTGTGCAGACTACAAATGTTAAACAGGTAATTTAAACATAAAAACAACTTTGTTAAAGTGCAGGCAGTGAAATAAGTACAATGTGTAGCTGAAACAAGCTTTTTAAGTCACAGAAATTCTAGACATTTGGCATTTTAGGTGGAATTAGCTAAAGGCCACAAGGAAATGCAGAAAAATTACACTTTATCACTCCAAAGTCACTCTTTTGTCTCTCTGCTGCTGCAGAACTCTGCAGGGCACAAGGCAGGAGCTTGCTGAGCTGTATACTAGTACAAAACCTTGCAAATGTGGGTTTTATAGCAGGGAAATGAAAGAGATCGAAATTAGCCACAGATGACCAATAAACTACCAATTACTGGGCTGAAACCACTTCTCCAGGGACAGATAGGCTGCACAAAGATCCCTCTCTCACAGTGAACAAAGAAAATTCCTTCTATCCAAGCAAGGTATGGGCAAACACAGAAACTTGTAACACAGCCCTGAATTCAGCACTAACCTGAAAACTGGTCTATACTAGCTTAAAAAGGTGGGAAAACAAGTTTTTTTTGTTTGTTTTTTTTCAGAAAATAACGCAGATACAATAAAAAAAACACTTTAAATGCACAGAAATGGCTATTGCACTTGAGTTTGTAGACTACAAATGTTAAACAGGTAATTTAAACACAAAAACAACTTTGATAAAGTCCAGGCAGTAAAATAAGTACAATATGTAGCTGAAACAAGCTTTTTAAATCAAAGAAATTCTAGAAATTTGACATTTTAGGCAGAATTAGCTAAAGGCAGCAAGAAAATGCAGAAAAATGATACTTTATCACTCCAACGTTTCTTTTTTGTCTCTTTGCTGCTGTAGAACTCTACGGGGCACCAGGCAGGAGCTTGCTGAGCTGTATACTAGCGGAAAAAACTTGCAAATGTGTTTTTTTTGCAGGGAATTGAAAGAGATAGAAATTATCCCAAAATGGCCAGTAAACTACTAATTTCTTGGCTAAAACCAATCCTCCAGGGACAGAAATGGTGCTCAAAGCTCCCTCTCTCACAGTGAACAGAGAAACTTCCTTCTATCCAAGTAAGGTTTGGGCAAATACAGAATCTTGTAACACATCCCTGAACTCAGCATTAACATGAAAACTGGACTATACTAGCTTAGAAAGGTGTAAAAACAAGTATACTTTTTTGTTTTTTGTTTTATTCAGAAAATAAAGCAGATACAATCAAAAAAACACTTTAAATGCACATAAATGGCTATCACGCTTGAGTGTGTAGCCTACAACAGATAAACAGGTAATTTAAACACAAAAACAACTTTGTTAAGTGCAGGCAGTAAAATAAGTACAATATGTAGCTGAAACAAGCTTTTTAAATCACAGAAACTCAGAAAATCGGCGATTTAGGTGGAATTACCTAAAGACAGCAAGATAATGCTGAAAAATTATACTTAATCACTCCAAAGTCTCTCTTTTGTCTCTCTGCTGCTTTAGAATTCTGGAGTGCATCAGACAGGAGCTTGCTGAACTGTATACTAGTGGAAAAACCTCGCAAATGCGGGTTTTAAAGCAGGGAAATGAAAGAGATATAAATTAGCCCCAAATGGCCAATAAACTACCAATTTCTGGGCTGAAACCACTTCTCCAAGGACAGATAGGCTGCTCAAAGCTCCCTCTCTCACAGTGAACAGAGAAACTTCCTTCTATCCAAGTAAGGTATGGGCAAACACAGAAACTGGTAACACAGCCCTGAATTCAGCATTAACCTGAAAACTGGACCATACTAGCTTAGAAAGGCAGGAAAACAAGTATATATTTTTTTGTTTTTGTTTTTTTTTTTCAGAAACTAAAGCAGATACAATCAAAAAACACTTTAAATGTACAGAAATGGCTATCACACTTGAGTGTGTAGACTGCAACAGTTTAACAAGTAATTTAAACACAAAAGCAACTTTGTTAAAGTACAGGCAGTAAAATAAGTACAACGAGTAGCTGAAACAAGCTTTTTAAATCATAGAAATTCTAGAAATTTGGCATTTTAGGTGGAATTAACTAAAGGCATCAAGAAAATGCAGAAAAACTATACTTTATCACTCCAAAGTCCCTCTTTTGTCTCCCTGCTGATATAGAACTCTGCAGGGCACCAGGCAGGAGCTTGCTGAGCTGTATACTAGCGCAAAAACCTTGCAAATGCGGGTTTTTTAGCAGGGAAATGAAAGAGAAATTAGCTGAAAATGGCCAATAAACTACTACTTTCTGTGCTGAAACCACTCCTCCAAGGACAGATAGGCTGCTCAAAGCTCCCTCTCTTACAGTGAATAGAGAAACTTCCTTCAATCCAAGTAAGGTATGGGCTTACACAGAAACTTGTAACACAGCCCTGAATTCAACGCTAACCTGAAAACTGAACTATACTAGCTTAGAAAGGCAGAAAAACAAGTATACTTTTTTGTTTTTTTGTTTTATTCAGAAAATTATTTATTTATTTATTTATTTATTTGTGTATTCCATTTTGGTGACCGGGGAGGTCCACTGGGCTCGAGAGCCCATTTTCAGTGGAGGGCCGGGGAGAAAATCTCCACATAGCAAGTTACATAAAGTATTATAATGTTCATTTTGATTAAGCAGTGAAGTTCTGTAAAACAACTTACATAACAAAATAGACATGTAGAAGTATCATATTGCACCTTCACATAAACAAGTTGAAAAATAGCAATAAAAAAGAGTCAGTATAAGTTACATTCAAATATGTAGTTGTACACTTTTTTTTTTTGAAGGAAGGGTAGTTGCTAAGGGTGAGAGGTAGGGGGGAGATTAGTTGTAGTTTCTAGGTTGGGTATAAGTGAGGGGTGATTAGGTGGGAGGAAGGTCAGCCAGGAGAGAAGGAAGAGTGGAGGTTGGGAGGTGAGGAGAGAGGAGTGCAGTTACAATGCCTGTGATGAAATAGGTAGGAGTGGAGTAGTCTTTTGAAAGTGTTTAGGTTGTCACTAGCTCTCAAAGTTGGGGGCAGAGAGTTCCATTTTTTAGCTAAGGTATGGGAGAGTAAAAGTTGACCAGCAGGGTGTTTAGGTTTGTGGATAGTAATAAGGTTTTGATGAGTGGATCTAAGAAGTCTTGGGGGGGCTGTAAGGTAGGAGGATATTGGATAAAGAGGGGCAGCTTGTGGGTTGAAATATTAATTTATGGGCTGTGACAATTTGGAGGAAGTTTAGTTGATTTGAGAGTTCAAGGAAGTTTAGAGTTAGTAGTGAGGAGCAGTGATGAGAGGAGGCCTTTGCTTTTGTGGCAAATCTGGAGATTTTGTTGTAGCATACTTCTAATTTGGAGGTAAGAGTGGAAGCTAGATTAGTAAGTAATGGAGCACCATATAGAAGGGATGAGAGAAGATATGCAGTGGCCAGGGTCAATCTAGTGGAGGGAGAGAGGAAGTGATTATTTCTGTAGAGTAGGCCGAGTTTTATGTGGGTTTTTTTTTATGTTTTGTAGGATATGGGTGTTGAATTTTAGGTGTTCATCAATGGTGACCCCTAAAAGTTTGGCAGAGGGAACAATATCAATGATAGATTTGTTGAGGCTGGTAATTTCAAATGAGTTTTTATCAATGGGGCTTGCTTTGGAGGGAGTGAATAGGAGGATTTTGGTTTAGTTAGCGTTGAGTGAGAGGTCGTTTTGGAGCATCCATTTTTCAGTGGTTGAAAAGGCAGATTGAGTTAGTAATTTGAGTTCATATTGGTTGGAAGCATAGCAGATCAGAGTAGAGTCGTCTGCATATTGTACAATTTTGGTGTTTGGAATGGCTTTGTGGAAATCATTAATGAAGATGTTGAATAGAAGAGGGCCAAGAATGGAACCTTGGGGAACTCCTGTGGGTTTTGGAAGGAAGGTGGAAGTGGATTGGCCCCATTTCACTGCTTGGGACCTGTCAGAAAGATAGCTAGAGTACCAAGAAAGAGTATTTGGGGAGATATTAAGGTTGGATAGATGGTGTAGAAGATGAGTGTGGGAGATTGTGTTGAAAGCTTTAGATAAATCTAATAAAATAGATGAATCTAAGTTGCCGGAGTCCCAAGCTGAGTTGATAGAGTGTAAAAAGAACAGAAGGGCTGTGTTGGTATTGTGTCCAGGGTGGAAGCCGTGTTGGGTTGGAGAGAGTAGTTGATGTTCGGTTATGAATGGCATGAGCTGTATGTGAATGCATTTTTTGAGAACTTTGGAGATGGGAGAAAGGATAGCTATGGGGGGGAAGTTAGAGAAGTTGCAGTTTTTGCCACCCTTGAGGAGTGGGAGAATATAAGTGGAACGCCACAGTTCTGGTACATATGACTCGAGTAGTGACCTATTGATAAGGATGCTGATAGGGAAAGCAATACTGTCAGAGGCGATTTTTAGGAAGGAGGAGGGAATGTTGTCAGGCGCATTAGTGCAAGGTTTCAGTTTATAGAGAAGTTTTTTATGAGGTTGTTGGATACAGGTTTAAGTTTGAAAATAGGGGGGTGGGAGGAGGTGGGGAGGAAGTTGGGGATGAGGTGGGTAGGGGGAGGGTATTCGGGAAGGTTTTGGTCAGTTCAGTGATGGAAGAGGTGAAGAACGTATTAAATAGTTTGGCGATTTCTTGGTCAGATTTGCTAGTGTCAGGACAAGGTTTATTTGTAGTACCAGGCTAGAGGAGGGAGTTTATGGAGTTCCAGAATTGTTTGGGGTTTTTTGTAAGATTTATTTGGAGGTGGTTGTAATAGGATTTTTTGCCTTTAATGGCTTGTTTTTTGGCTAGGTTTCACAACTGTTTGTATTTTAGTAACAGCTCAGTTTGTTTATGCTGGTGATAGTTTTTCCAAGATTTGTCTCTTTCTTTCATAGTTTTCTTGGTGGCTTTTGTAAGCCAAGGGGCTGTTTTTGCTTTAACTCTTTTGGTTCATGTTGGAGCTAGAGAGTTTAGGATAGAAAGGAATGTAGAGTTAAAGAAGTGTACGGCTTTATCTAGAGGTAAGGTTTTTAGTGGGTTACAGTTTATGAGCTTTATGGAGTCACAGAAGGTAGAGGGGTTAAAGTTAGTTAGGTTACGGGTTTATAGGAAGTGGTGGGAGTATGGGGAAGAGGAAGTGGCTCTGTGGCTGAAAGCAGGGAGGTGGTCTCCTAATGGATCGGGAGTCACACCAGATATAGTGGTTTTATTTGGGTGGGAGACTAGTATCCAGTCTAGAATAGAGCCTAGGTGGTTGGTCTTGTTGGGCCTGGTGATGGTATAAATAAGTTGAGTAAAGTTGAAGTGATTAATAGATATGGTGGGATTGGGGTCTATGATTTTTTGCCAGTCTATATTCACGTCTCCCATTATGTAAGTTTCTTGTTTTATATTAGTGCATGTCCAGGAGAGGATGTCTTCTAAGGTGTTGGTGTTATTGCCAGGGGGAATATAATGGGAGATGATACAGATAGTTTTTTCGTTATTTAATTTTAGCATGCCACTCACTAGTTCAGAGTTGTTAAAGTATGGGATAGAATTAGGGAAGGGAGTAATAGAAGAAAATAAAAATAGAAAATTGAAAATAGAAGAAAATACAGCAGATACAATAAAAACAACTTTAAATACCCATAAATGGCTATCACACTTGAGTGTGTAACCTACAACAGTTAAACAGGTAATTTAAACACAAAAACGACTTTGTTAAAGTGCAGACAGGAAAATAAGTACAATATGTAGCTGAAACAAACTTTTGAAATCACAGAAACTCAGAAAATTGGCGTTTTAGGTGGAATTAGCTAAAGGCAGCAAGAAAATGCAGACAAATAATACTTAATCACTCCAAAGTCTCTCTTCTGTCTCTCTTCTGCTGTAGAATTCTGCAGTGCACCAGGCAGGAGCTTGCTGAACTGTATACTAGTGAAAAACCTCGCAAATGTGGGTGTTAAAGCAGGGAAGTGAAAGAGATAGAAATTAGCCCCAAATGGCCAATAAACTACCAATCTCTCGGCTGAAACTACTCCTGCAGGGACAGATAGGCTGCTCAAAGCTCCCTATCTCACAGTGAACAGAGAAACTTCCTTCTATCCAAGTAAGAGATGGGCAAACACAGAAACTTGTAACATAGCCCTGAATTCAGCACTAACCTGAAAACTGGACCATACTAGCTTAGAAAGGCAGGAAAACAAGTATATCTTTTTTGTTTTTTTTTTTTCAGAAAATAAAGCAGATACAATCAAAAATACTGTAAATGTACAGAAATGGCTATCACACTTGAGTGTGTAGACTGCAACAGTTAAACATGTAATTTACATGCAAAACAACTTTGTTAAAGTGCAGGCAGTAAAATAAGTACAATGTGTAGCTGAAACAAGCTTTTTAAATCAAAGAAACTCTAGAAAGTTGGCATTTTAGGTGGAATTAGCTAAAGGCATCAAGGAAAATGCAGAAAAATTGCACTTTATCACTCCAAAGTCTCTCATTTGTCTCTCTGCTGCTGTAGAACTTTGCAGGGCACCAGGCAGGAGCTTGCTGAACTGTATACTAGCAAAAAAAACTTGCAAATATGGGTTTTATAGCAGGGAAATGAAAGAGATAGAAATTAGCCCCAAATGGCCGATAAACTACCAATTACTGGGCTGAAACCACTCCTCCAGGACAGATAGGCTGCACAAAGCTCCCTCTCTCACAGTGAACAGAGAAACTTCCTTCTATCCAAGCAAGGTATGGGCAAACACAGAAACTTGTAACACAGCCCTGAATTCAGCACTAAACTGGATACTGGACTATACTAGCTTAGAAAGGTGGGAAAACAAATATTTTTTTATTTTTGTTTTTGTTTTTTTTCAGAAAATAAAGCAGATACAATAGAAAAAAACTTTAAATGCACAGAAATGGCTATAACACTTGAGTGTGTAGCCTACAACAGTTAAACATGTAATTTACATGCAAAACAACTTTGTTAAAGTGCAGGCAGTAAAAGAAAGTAAAATAATTAGCTTAAACAAGCTTTTTACATCATTGAAACTCTAGAAAATTGGCGTTTTAGGAAGAATTAGCTAAAGGCAGCAAGAAAATGCATAAAAATGATACTTAATCACTCCAAAGTATCTATTTTGTCTATATTCTGCAGTAGAACTCTGCAGGGCACCAGGCAGGAGCTTCCTGGGCTGTATACTAGTGCAAAAATCTAACAAATGTGGGTTTTATAGCAGGGAAATGAAAGAGATATACATTAGACCAAAATGGCCAATAAACTACAAATGTCTGGGCTGAAACCACTCCTCCAGGGACAGATAGGCTGCTCAAAGCTCCCTGTCTCACAGTGAACAGAGAAACCTCCTTCTATCCATGTAAGGTATGAGCAAACACAGAAACTTGTAACGCAGCCCTGAATTCAGCACTAAGATGAGAACTGGACCATACTAGCTTAGAAAGGCTGGAAAACAAGTATATATTTTTGATTTTGTTTTTTTTTTCAGAAAATAAAGCAGATACAATCAAAAAACAATTTATATGTACAGAAATGGCTATCACACTTTAGTGTGTAGACTACAACAGTTAAACAGGTAATTTAAACACAAAAATTACTTTGTTAAAGTGTAGGCAGTGAAATAAGTACAATGTGTAGCTGAAACAAGCTTTTTAAATCACAGAAATTCTAGAAATTTGCCATTTTAGGCGGAATAAGCTAAAGGCAGCAGGAAAATGCAGAAAAATTATACTTTATCATTCCAAAGTCTCTTTTTTGTATATCTGCTGCTGTAGAACTCTGCGGGGCACCAGGCAGGAGCTTGCTGAGCTGTATACTAGCGCAAAATCCTTGCAAATGTGGGTTTTTTAGCAGGGAAATGAAAGAGATAGAAATTAGCCCAAAATGGCGAATAAACTACCAATTTCTGGGCTGAAACCACTCCTCCAAGGACAGATAGGCTGCTCAAAGCTCCCTCTCTCACAGTAAACAGAGAAACTTCCTTCAATCCAAGTATGGTATGGGCAAACACATAATCTTGTAACACAGCCCTGAATTCAGCATTAACCTGAAAACTGGACTATACTAGCTTAGAAAGGTGGAAAAACAATTATACTTTTTTGTTTTTTGTTTTATTCAGAAAATAAAGCAGATACAATCAGAAAAACACTTTAAATGCACATAAATGGCTATCACGCTTGAGTGTGTAGCCTACAACAGATAAACAGGTAATTTAAATACCAAAACAACTTTGTTAAGTGCAGGCAGTAAAATAAGTACAATATGTAGCTGAAACAAGCTTTTTAAATCACAGAAACTCAGAAAATCAGTGTTTTAGGCGAAATTAGCTAAAGGCAGCAAGATAATGCAGAAAAATTATACTTACTCACTCCAAACTCTCTCTTTTGTCTCTCTGCTGCTTTAGATCTCTGGAGTGCACCAGACAGGAGCTTGCTGAGCTGTATACTAGAGCAAAAACCTCGCAAATGCGGGTTTTAAAGCAGGGACATGAAAGAGATATAAATTAGCCCCAAATGGCCAATAAACTACCAATTTATGGGCTGAAACTACTCCTCCAAGGACAGATAGGCTGCTCAAAGCTCCCTCTCTCACAGTGAACAGAGAAACGTCCTTCTATCCAAGTAAGGTAAGGGCAAACACAGAAACTGGTAACACAGCCCTGAATTCAGCATTAACCTGAAAACTGGACCATACTAGCTTAGAAAGGCAGGAAAACAAGTATATATTTTTTGTTTTTGTTTTTTTCAGAAACTAAAGCAGATGCAATCAAAAAACACTTTAAATGTAGAGAAATGGCTATCACACATGAGTGTGTAGACTGCAACAGTTAAACAGGTAATTTAAACACAAAAACAACTTTGTTAAAGTGCAGGCAGTAAAATAAGCACAACGTGTAGCTGAAACAAGCTTTTTAAATCACAGAAACTCTAGAAATTTGGCATTTTGGGCGGAATTAACTAAAGGCATCAAGAAAATGCAGTAAACTATACTTTATCACTCCAAAGTCTCACTTTTGTCTCTCTGCTGCTGTAGAACTCTACATAGCACCAGGCAGGAGCTTGCTGAGCTGTATAGTAGCACAAAAACCTTAAAAATGCAGGTATTTTAGCAGGGAAATGAAAGAGATAGAAATTAATCTGAAAATGGCCAATAAACTACTAATTTCTTTGCTGACACCACTCCTCCAAGGACAGATAGGCTGCTCAAAGCTCCCTCTCTTACAGTGAATAGAGAAACTTCCTTCTACCCAAGTAAGGTATGGGCTTACACAGAAACTTGTAACATAGCCCTGAATTCAATGCTAACCTGAAAACTAGACTATACTAGCTTAGAAAGGCGGAAAAACAAGTATACTTTTTTGGTTTTTGTTTTATTCAGAAAATTATTTATTTATTTATTTATTCCAGTTTGGTGTCCGGGGAGGTCCACTGGGCTCAAGAGCCCATTTTCAGTGGAGGCCCGGGGAGAAAAGCTCCACATAGCAAGTTACATAAAGTATTATAATGTTCATTTTGATTAAGCAGTGAAGTTCTGTACCACAACTTACATAACCAAATAGACATGTAGAAGTATCATATTGCACCTTCACATAAACAAGTTGAAAAATAGCAATAGAAAAAGAGTCAGTATAGGTTACATTCAAATATGTAGTTGTACACTTTTTTTTTTTTTTTATTTGAAGGAAGGGTAGTTGCTAAGGGTGAGAGGTAGGGGGTTTTAGTTGTAGTTTCTAGGCTGGGTATAAGTGAGGGGTGATTAATAGGGAGGAAGGTCAGCCAGGAGAGAAGGAAGAGTGGACTTTGGGAGGTGAGGAGAGAGGAGTGCAGTTACAATGCCTGTGATGAAATAGGTAGGAGTGGAGTAGTCTTTTGAAAGTGTTTAGGTTGTCACAAGCTCTCAAAGTGGAGGGCAGGGAGTTCCATTGTTTAGCTAAGGTATGGGAGAGTAAAAGTTGACCAGCAGGGTATTTAGGTTTGTGGATAGTAATAAGGTTTTGATGAGTGGATCTAAGAGGTCTTGGGGGGGCTATAAAGTAGGAGGATATTGGATAAAGAGGGGCAGCTGGTGGGTTGAAATATTAATTTATAGGCTGTGACAATTTGGAGGAAGTTTAGTTGATTTGGGAGTTCAAGCCAGTTTAGAGTTAGTAGTGAGGAGCAGTGATGAGAGGAGGCCTTTGCTTTTGTGGCAAATCTAGAGATTTTGTTGTAGCATACTTCTAGTTTGGAGGTAAGAGTGGAAGCTAGATTAGTAAGTAATGGAGCGCCATATAGAAGGGATGGGAGAAGATATGTAGTGGCCAGGGTCAATATAGTGGAGGGAGAGAGGAAGTGATTATTTCTGTAGAGTAGGCCGAGTTTTATGTGGGTTTTTTTGATGTTTTGTAGGATATGGATGTTGAATTTTAGGTGATCATCAATGGTGACCCCTAAAAGTTTGGCAGAGGGAACAATATCAATGATAGATTTGTTGAGGCGGGTAATTTCAAATGAGTTTTTAGCAATGGGACTTGCTTTGGCGGGAGTGAATAGGAGGATTTTGGTTTTGTTAGCATTGAGTGAGAGGTGGTTTTCGAGCATCCATTTTTCAGTGGTTGAAAAGGCTGATTGAGTTAGAAATTTGAGTTCATATTGGTTGGAAGCATAGCAGATCAGAGTAGAGTCTGCATATTGTACAATTTTGGTGTTTGGAATGGCTTTGTGGAAATCATTAATGAAGATGTTGAATAGAAGAGGGCCAAGAATGGAACCTTGGGGAACTCCTGTGGGTTTTGGAAGGAAGGTGGAAGTGGATTGGCCCCATTTCACTGCTTGGGACCTGTCAGAAAGATAGCTAGACGACCAGGAAAGAGTATTTGGGGAGATATTAAGGTTGGATAGATGGTGTAGAAGATCACCGTGGGAGATTGTGTTGAAAGCTTTAGATAAATCTAATAAAATAGATGAAACTAAGTTGCCGGAGTCCCGAGCTGAGTTGATAAAGTGTAAAAAGGACAGAAGGCTGTGTTGGTATTGTGTCCAGGGTGGAAGCCGTGTTGGGTTGGAGAGAGTAGTTGATGTTCGGTTATGAATGGCATGAGCTGTATGTGAATGCATTTTTCGAGAACTTTGGAGATGGGAGAGAGGATAGCTATAGGGCGGAAGTTAGGGAAGTTGCAGTTTTTGCCACCCTTGTGGAGTGGGAGAATATAAGTGGAACGCCATAGTTTTGGTACATATGACTCGAGTAGTGACCTATTGATAAGGATGCTGATAGGGAGCGCAATAATGTCAGAGGCAATTTTTAGGAAGGAGGAGGGAATGTTGTCTGGAGCATTAGTGCAAGGTTTGAGTTTATAGAGAAGTTTTTTATGAGGTTGTTGGATACAGGTTTAAATTTGAAAATGGGGGGGTGGGGAGGAAGTTGGGGATGAGGTGGGTAGGGGGAGGTTATTGGGGAAGGTTTTGGTCAGTTCAGCAATGGAAGAGGTGAAGAATGTATTAAATAGTTTGTCGATTTCTTGGTCAGATTTGCTAGTGTCAGGACAAGGGTTATTTGTAGTACCAGGCTTGAGGAGGGAGATTATGGAGTTCCAGAATTGTTTGGGGTTTTTTGTAAGATTTATTTGGAGGTGGTTGTAATAGGATTTTTGGTCTTTAATGGCTTGTTTTTTTGGCTAGGTTTCGCAACTGTTTGTATTTTAGTAACAGCTCAGGTTGTTTATGCTGGTGATAGTTTTTCCAAGATTTGTCTCTTTCTTTCATAGTTTTCTTGGTGTCTTTTGTAAGCCAAGGGGCTGTTTTTGCTTTAACTCTTTTGGTTTGAGTTGGAGCTAGGGAGTTTAGGAAAGAAAGGAATGTAGAGTTAAAGAAGTGTACGGCTTTGTCTCGTGGTAAGGTTTTTAGTGGATTCCAGTTTATGAGCTTTAGGGAGTCACAGAAGGTAGAGGGGTTAAAGTTAGTTAGGTTACGGGTTTGTAGGAAGTGGTGGGAGTATGGGGAAGAGGAACTGGCTCTGTGGCTGAAAGGAGGGAGGTGGTCTCCTAATGGATCGGGAGTCACACCAGATATAGTGGTTTTATTTGGGTGGGAGACTAACTAGTATCCAGTCTAGGAGAGAGCCTAGGTGATTGGTCTTGTTTGGCCTGGTGATGGTATGAATCAGTTGAGTAAAGTTGAAATGATTAATCGATATGGTGGGATTGGGGTCTAAAATTTTTTTGCCAGTCTATATTCACGTCTCCCATTATGTATGTTTCTTGTTTTATATTAGTGCATGTCCAGGAGAGGATGTCTTCTAAGGTGTTGGTGTTATTGCCAGGGGGAATATAATGGGAGATGATACAGATAGTTTTTTCGTTATTTCATTTTAGCATGCCAATCACTAGTTCAGCATTGTTAAAGGATGGGATAGGATTAGGGAAGGGAGTAATAGAAGAAAATAGAAATAGAAAATACAGCAGATACAATCAAAAAAAAACTTTAAATACACATAAATGGCTATCACACTTGAGTGTGTAGCCTACAACAGTCAACCAGGTAATTTAAACACAAAAACAACTTTGTTAAAGTGCAGGCAGTAAAATAAGTACAATATGTAGCTGAAACAAACTTTTTAAATCACAGAAACTCAGAATATTGGCATTTTAGGCGGAATTAGCTAAAGGCAGCAAGAAAATGCAGAAAAATGATACTTAATCCCACCAAAGTCCCTCTTTTGTCTCTCTGCTGCTGTAGAACTCAGCAGTGCACCGGGCAGGAGCGTGCTGAGCTGTATACTAGTGCAAAAACCTTGCAAATGCGGGTGTTAAAGCAGGGAAATGAAAGAGATAGAAATTACCCCCAAATGGCCAATAAACTACCAATTTCTGGGCTGAAACCACTCCTGCAGGGACAGATAGGCTTCTCAAAGCTCCCTCTCTCACAGTGAACAGAGAAACTTCCTTCTATCCAAGTAAGATATGGGCAAACACAGAAACTTGTAACACAGCCCTGAATTCAGCACTAACCTGAAAACTGGACCATACTAGCTTAGAAAGGCAGGAAAACAAGTATATCTTTTTTTGTTTTAGTTTTTTTCAGAAAATAAAGAAGATACAATCAAAAAACACTTTAAATGTACAGAAATGGCTATCACACTTGAGTGTGTAGACTGCAACAGTTAAACCAGTAATTTAAACACAAAAATGACTTTGTTAAAGTGCAGGCAGTAAAATAATTACAATGTGTAGCTGAAACAAGCTTTTTAAATCACAGAAACTCTAGAAATTTGGCATTTTAGGTGGAATTAGCTAAAGGCATCAAGAAAATGCAGAAAAATTACACTTTATCACTCCAAAGTCTCTCTTTTGTCTCTCTGCTGCAGCAGAACTCTGTAGGCCACCAGGCAGGAGCTTGCTGAGCTGTATACTAGCACAAAAACCTTGGAAATGTGGGTTTTTAAAAGGCAAATTAAAGAGATAGAAATTAGCTGAAAATGGCCAATAAACTACTAATTTCTGGCTAAAACCACTCCTCCAGAGACAGATAGGCTGCTCAAAGCTCCCTCTCTCACAGTGAACAGAGAAACTTCCTTCTACCCAAGTAAGGTATTGGCTTACACAGAAACTTGTAACATAACCCTGAATTCAGCACTAACCTGAAAACTGGTCTATACTATCTTAGAAAGGCGGAAAAGCAAGTATATATATTTTTTTTATTCAGAAAATATAGCAGATACAATAAAAAAAAACAATTTAAATGCACAGACATGGCTATCACACTTGAGGGTGTAGCCTACAACAGTTAAACAGGTAATTTAAACACAAAAATGTCTTTGTTAAAGTGCAGGCAGTAAAATAAGTACAATATGTAGCTGAAACAAACTTTTGAAATCACAGAAACTCTAGAAAAATGGCATTTTAGGTGGAATTAACTAAAGGCAGCAAGAAAATGCAGAAAAATTATACTTAATCACTCCAAACCCTCTCTTTTGTCTCTATGCTGCTGTAGAACTCTGCAGTGCACCAGGCAGAAGCTTGCTGAGGTGTATACTAGTGCAAAAACCTCGCAAATGCAGGTTTTGTAGCAGGGAAAAGAAAGAGAAAGAAATTAGCCACAAATGGCCAATAAACTACCAATTTCTGGGCTGAAACCACTCCTCCAGGGACAGATAGGCTGCACAAACCTCCCTCTCTCACAGTGAACAGAGAAACTTCCTTCTATCCAAGCAAGGTATGGGCAAACACAGAAACTTGTAACACAGCCCTGAATTCAGCAGTAAACTCAAAACTGTACTATACTACCTTAGAAAGGTGGAAAAACAAGTATACTTTTTTGTTTTTTGTTTTATGCAGAAAATAAAGCAGATACAATCAAAAAACACTTTAAATGCACAGAAATGGCTATCACACTTGAGTGTTTAGCCTACAACAGTTAAACAGGTAATTTAAACAAAAAATATGACTTTGTTAAAGTGCAAGCAGTAAAATAAGTACAATATGTAGCTGAAACAAGCTTTTTAAATCACAAAAACTCTAGAAAATTGGCATTTTAGGCAGAATTAACTAAAGTCAGCAAGAAAACCAGAAAAATGATACTTAATTACTCCAAAGTCTCTCTTTTCTCTCTTTTCTGCTGTAGAACTCTGCAGGGCACCAGACAGGGGCTTGTTGAGCTGTATACTAGCGCAAAAATTTTGCAAATGTGGGTTTTAGAGCAGGGAAATGAAAGATATAGAAATTAGCCCAAAATGACCAATCAAATACAAATTTCTGGGCTGAAACCACTCCTCCATGGACAGATAGGCTGCTCAAAGCTCCCTCGCTCACACTGAACAGAGAAACCTCCTTCTATCCAAGTAAGGTATGGGCAAACACAGACATTGTAACACAGCCCTGAATTCAGCACTAACCTGAAAACTGGACCATACTAGCTTAGAAAGGCAGGAAAACAAGTATACATTTTTTTTGTTTTTGTTTTTGTTGTTTTCAGAAAATAAAGCAGATACAATCAAAAAACACTTTAAATGTACAGAAATGGCTATCACACTTGAGTGTGTAGACTACAACAGTTATACAGGTAATCTAAACACAAAAATGACTTTGTTGAAGTGCAGGCAGTGAAATAAGTGCAATGTGTAGCTGAAACAAGCTTTTTAAATCACAGAACCTCTAGAAATTTGGCATTTTTGGTGGAATTAGCTAAAGGCAGCAAGAAAATGCAGAAAAATGTTACTTTATCACTCCAAAGTCTCTCTTTTATCTCTCTGCTGCTGTAGATCTCTGCAGGGCACCAGGCAGGAGCTTGCTGAGCTGTATAGAAGTGCAAAGACCTTGCAAATGTGGGTTTTTTAACAGGGAAATGAAAGAGATAGAAATTAGCCCAAAATGGCCAATCAACTACTAATTTCTGGGCTGAAACCAATCCTCCAGGGACAGATAGGCTGCTGCTCAAAGCTCCCTCTCTCACAGTGAACAGAAAAAGTTCCTTCAATCCAAGTAAGGTATGGGCAAACACAGAAACTTGTAACACAGCCCTGAATTCAGCAGTAAACTCAAAACTGTACTATACTACCTTAGAAAGGTGGAAAAACCAGTATACTTTTTTGTTTTTTTGTTTTATGCAGAAAATAAAGCAGATACAATCAAAAAACACTTTAAATGCACAGAAATGGCTATCGCACTTGAGTGTTTAGCCTACAACAGTTAAACAGGTAATTTAAACAAAAAATATGACTTTGTTAAAGTGCAAGCAGTAAAATAAGTGAAATATGTAGCTGAAACAAGCTTTTTAAATCACAGAAACTCTATAAAATCGGCGTTTTAGGCAGAATTAGATAAAGGCAGCATGAAAATGCAGAAAAAAGATACTTAATCACTCCAACGTCTCTCTTTTGTCTCTCTGCTGCTGTAGAACTCTGCAGTGCACCAGGAAGAAGATTGCTAAGCTGTATACTAGTGCAAAAACCTCACAAATGTGGGTTTTATAGCAGGGAAATAAAAGAGATAGCAATTATCCCCAAATTGAAAATAACCTACTAATTTTTTGCTAAAACCACTCCACCAGGGAAAGATAGGATGCTCAAAGCTCCCTCTCTCACGGTGAACAGAGAAACTTCCTTCTATCCAAGCTAGGTATGGGCAAACACAGAAACTTGTAACACAGCCCTGAATTCAGCATGAACCTGAAAACTGAACTATACTAGCTTAGAAAGGTGGGAAAACAAGTATTTTTTTTTTTCAGAAAATAAAGCAGATACAATAAAAAAAGGCATTAAATGCACAGAAATGGCTATCACACTTGAGTGTGTAGCCTACAACAATTGAACAGGTAATTTAAACACAAAACTAATTTGTTAAAGTGCAGGCAGTAAAATAAGTACAATATGTAGCTGAAACAAGCTTTTTAAATCACAAAAACTCTAGGAAATTGGCATTTTAGGCAGAATTAACTAAAGGCAGCAAGAAAACCAGAAAAATGATACTTAATTACTCCAAAGTCTCTCTTGTCTCACTCCTCTGCTGTAGAACTCTGCAGGGCACCAGACAGGAGCTTGTTGAGCTGTATACTAGCGCAAAAATTTCGCAAATGTGGGTTTTAGAGCAGGGAAATGAAAGATATAGAAATTAGCCCAAAATGACCAATCAAATTCAAATTTCTGGGCTGAAACCACTCCTCCATGGACAGATAGGCTGCTCAAAGCTCCCTCGCTCACACTGAACAGAGAAACCTCCTTCTATCCAAGTAAGGTATGGGCAAACACAGACATTGTAACACAGCCCTGAATTCAGCACTAACCTGAAAACTGGACCATACTAGCTTAGAAAGGCAGGAAAACAAGTATACATTTTTTTTGTTTTTGTTTTTGTTGTTTTCAGAAAATAAAGCAGATACAATCAAAAAACACTTTAAATGTACAGAAATGGCTATCACACTTGAGTGTGTAGACTACAACAGTTAAACAGGTAAACTAAACACAAAAATGACTTTGTTAAAGTGCAGGCAGTGAAATAAGTACAATGTGTAGCTGAAACAAGCTTTTTAAATCACAGAACCTCTAGAAATTTGGCATTTTTGGTGGAATTAGCTAAAGGCAGCAAGAAAATGCAGAAAAATTTTACTTTATCACTCCAAAGTCTCTCTTTTATCTCTCTGCTGCTGTAGGTCTCTGCAGGACACCAGACAGGAGCTTGCTGAGCTGTATAGTAGTGCAAAAACCTTGCAAATGTGGGTTTTTTAACAGGGAAATGAAAGAGATAGAAATTAGCCCAAAATGGCCAATCAACTACTTATTTCTGGGCTGAAACCAATCCTAGAGGGACAGAGAGGCTGCTGCCCAAAGCTTCCTCTCTCACAGTGAACAGAAAAAGTTCCTTCAATGCAAGTAAGGTATGGGCAAACACAGAAACTTGTAACACAGCCATGAATTCAGCTTTAACCTGAAAACTGGACTAAACTACTTTAGAAAGGCAAGAAAGCAAGTATTTTTTTTTGTTTTGTTTTGTTTTGTTTTTCAGAAAATAAAGCAGATACAATAAATAAAAAGACTTTAAATGCACAGAAATAGCTATCACACTTGAGTGTGTAGCCTACAAGAATTAAACAGGTAATTTAAACACAAAACAAATTTGTTAAAGTACAGGCAATAAAATAAGTACAATACATAGCTGAAACAAGCTTTTTAAATCACAGAAACTCTAGAAAAGTGGCGTTTTAGGCAGAATTAGCTAAAGGCAGTAAGAAAAAGCACAAAAAATGATACTTAATTACTCCAAAGTCTCTCTTTTGACTCTCTTCTGATGTAGAACTCTGCAGGGCACCAGGCAGGAGCTTGTTGAGCTGTATGCTCGCGCAAAAAACTCACAAATGCGGGTTTTATAGCAGGGAAATGAAAGAGATAGAAATTAGCCCAAAATGGTCAGTAAACTACCAATTTCTGGTTGAAACCACTCCTCCAGGCACAGACAGGCTGCTCAAAGCTCCCTCTCTCACAATGAACAGAGAAAGTTCCTTCTATCCAAGTAAGATATGGGCAAACACAGAAACTTGTAGCACAGCCCTGAACTCAGCACTAACCTGAAAACTGGACCATACTAGCTTAGAAAGGCAAGAAAACAAGTATATATGTTATAGTGAAGGCTACAGGTATACAGGTTCCATACCTGAATAATTCACCTTCTTTTGTCACCCATTCTGGCTCATTCCACTTAATAGACCAGACTTCAGGTTAAGATCACCCCTTACATTTCTACGGACTTTAACAAATGTATATTAAGGCTAGTCACAATGTATAGAAAGGGTGGAATATGGCCACTACCAAAGATAAGAACCTTTTAGAATTCCAAAAGCTACAAAAAGATGTAAGAATTAAAACTAATACTGTCAAAAGAAAACTGTGTCTGTGAAATACTGGGAAGCAGTGAAAACATAGCCACTGACATACTATTTCCAAAACATGCAGTAAATACTATAGCATTAAATGTAATGTTTCTTCCCCACCCATTGCCACAGCACATGTCCAACAGCATAGAACCATTGAATCTTTCCACTAGCATGTATAAATATTTTTAACACTCACTAGTCTTCAGAAAAAAAGAAGAATCACTGTATCACAAGACCAGTCT